>NW_009720942.1:0-3472 GCF_000703405.1 Apaloderma vittatum
GTGAGCCTCGCTACGGGCTGGCTCCGCGGTGGTTAGCGCGCACCCTGACACGCAGAGCCACTCCACAGCAGCCGCATGCTTAAAGCCTTTCCTGCAGCCACCGAAATGTATTTTCTGCTTAGTTTTTAATCGCAGCTTCTCCCACAGTCTTGGCAAGGGCATTACATAGGTAATCACAGGAGAGAGTGAGGACCGCTTCCGAAACGATTGCAGGGCTGCACACTGTGCAGAATGGAGTGCCGACCTTGCCAAAGCCTCTGAGTTTCGTCAGTCGCTTCATCGGGAACCTTTCCTCTTGGAAGGCTACCTAGGGTGCATACAAACTACTCTTCAAACACAAACAGCTCTTGCATATCAGCTGCACGTCTGACAAAATTAAGCCTGTGAAAAGACAACATTGTTCACTATCAAATCAAACAGAAACTCTTCTCTTGTGCTAAATTACTTGCAGATTGTCTTGAAGGTCTCTACTGCGTGCAAAACACATTCATCATTAAAACTCATTTTACATCAAAGTGAGATACCTTTGATTTTGAACTGTGATTACTAATCATAGCCTCAGTCCAACAAAGACTACAGACCTGCTTAAATGTAGTGTCTCCTGTGACACACTGATTTTAAAAGATTACTTCCCAGGTGTAATACTAACCACTTGCTGAAGTCTTTCCTCTGGAGCCTCAGGAGCTCTATTTTGATTCCCATCCCTGCAACAGCTTTGTAATCCAATGTGTTTCATGCCATTACATATTGCTGGTTATTTAAACTAACACGTAGAAATAGATGCCTCAAATAGTTAGACAATTTGAGATGCCATGACTGAGAAGGAGGGTCCACGCAGAGCAGATACACAGGGTGTGACCGAGGCTAGAACAGGAGTGTGTTAATCAGTGAAGGGCCTGATGGCCATTCACGACTGTTTATAAAATACCAACTACATAATTGCTGCATTTACAGGTGCTTTATTTTATTATCCGTATTATTCATCTTCTTAAATTATCTACATAGAATATTAGTCTTCCACTGCTTTCTCATCAAGGTCTGAAATTTCCTGGGTTTACTCTATGTTCAGAAAGCCTATTAAGATTATAAAATACATAAAGGACATGAAAATAAAAAGCAATAATATTAAACAGCAAAGCACAAGCCTCAGACACAAAACACTACTACCGTTTTTCTTTTAGGTAAATAAAACAATAGATACACTGTTTCAAAGTGGAAGAATTAGCAATTACAAATTCCTCTCTCACCCATTCATAACTTAATAATAAACTAGAAAAGTATAGAAAAGAAAGAGATCTCTCTAGCAAGAGATCGTGTAAATATTTAAATAGATGGTACTCCGGGGGAGGATAAAAAACAAACAGCTGTCCCTTTTCCTAACAGCACTCCTGACATACCGTTCCCTTGCCTATTTGCACAAGGTGAAAGGGAAGGCTTTTTAAGCCCTTTCCCCTCCAGCCTTCGGGGACTGTCCCTCTGCTGCGGGGGGGACCTGCAGGGCCCCGAGCCAGATTCAGACGACAAAACCCTGAGACTCGCAAGTTGCTTGTTCACAGGGCATTTGCTTGCCAAAGCCTTGGTCCCAGCTATACTCCTGTCAGTTCAGACCAAATAAACGTGGGCCTTGAGCCAAGCTGCAGCAGCAGCCAGACTTGTGCCCCCCTGCCAGAGTCTTCCAGCGCTTGAGGCACAGAGGGTCTCATGCCACAGTCTGAAGGTTTGCGTGTGGCGAACACAAATCACTGATATTAACTCACTTTTACTGCTCCTACTGACTTCAGAGGGACAACTCATAGAGCAAAGCATCATCAGAAGGAAGAGAGCAAGAGAATTTGTATATTATGCCTTCAGGACATAAACTTTATTTGAAAAGGAACTGCAGCACAAGAGATGGCACTGCTTACGTGTCTACACCTGCTTTGGTTAGTGTGGCTCGGAACGTACAAACAGTACTGAAAGTGAGGAAATCTTGTATTTGTTCTCTCTACTCAACCACAAAAAAAACCAAAAAACATTTCCATTCATTCCTAACACGTTTTGAACAATTTTGCTTGTTTAGAGCCAATAGTGAAACTAGATTCGGGTTCAGTGTTACCACCAGCTTATACATAAATAGCCCATTAAACACAATAGCAAGATCTGGCAACCTCTATTTAAATTCATTCCCAACAAATACATCAAATCTTCCAGAATCAGTTCTTCCCAAGTGACTATAGCTGGTCTGCCTCCTGCAGACAGAGTACATATTTTCAAGAAGTTAAAGGCACAAGAGTTTTGCACCTCATGCTCCACCCTTGTTCCCCAACACGTGCTCAGAGCTGCAGAAACAGAAGAGGACCTAAGTACAACCCAACTGACTTCCCAGGTTAGGGGTAACTACCGCAACAACATCGTTCATGTATATAGATGCCTGCAATACTAGAGTCAGCTTTAGGATCCTTGAATACCTTTGCAGAAAGCTTCAGCTCATACTCCTCTATCACAGACTTCCTTTCTTAGAACACACTCTTCACTTACGTAAGCACCAAAACAGCAGTATTCAACTCACACCTCTCCGTTACAAAATGACAAAAGCATCCTTCATGTGCTTTTTAAGAAATCTGAATCTTGCCTCAGCATCAAAAAGGCAAAAGAATGCCCGGGTACAGATTTGCGCAGAATAATAAAAATGTTCTGATTCACATCTGGCTACTTTGTAGCTTGCTTTCGAGAAAGAGGTAATGTGAGAAATGGTCCGTACATCTTTTTGCGGGGTTGTTAGTACCTGAAAAAAAAGAAAAATAAATAGTAGCTCTCCCTCCTACAAATATGTATACATCTATAAAACAATGCCTTCTGACACTAAAAACCACATATAATCAATTTTAAGCCAAAGTTATTTTAAAAGCTCATGTTATCAAGGCCTCCTGTAAGGGAGAAATTCTACCTGTCTCATCCTGGCCTTGCCACTAAATTTAGGGATTCAGTTGTATTAAGTTTGTTAAAACTGTTCTGCAAACAGCTTGTGATGTTAAGTGGTGACATTATACAAAACAGTATTCAAACTTATATCCATGAAGTTTAGATCAAAATTCTAGGTTGGTAAAAGTTCTGGGAAAGTGGAGAAGCTCCACCCAGGCAAGACCTCCGGGCAGAAGAGACCCCACATGTCAGGAAGCTGCAGCAGGTACCTCCGCCCAGTTCCACACCGGGGCTGGCCACCAGGGATGGTCTCTAACGATTTACATACCCGATCTCTGGAAACACACAGGTCACCACAGCTACTGGCTGTGCAGGGAATGACTTTGTGAATGTCAGAGCAGATCCCGACTCCTACAATTTACCATCAGCTCTCCTGTACCCTACACAGGCTCCGTTCTTAGGACGGCCGCTGGCTGGCCGGCCTTTCTAGGCAGGGGCAGCTCTGCCCAGCAGCGTTTCCCTCCTTACCCTCGGCTCTGTTCTGTGCTCACAGGGGCTGAGGAGCCGCTGT
>NW_009720943.1:0-10785 GCF_000703405.1 Apaloderma vittatum
CTTTCCCCTGTCTTCTAAACCAAGACACTGACCTATCAATTAATTTTAATTTGGATTCTTTATTCAATCTCCTCCTGTTTTCATGGCATCTGTTTTCATGGCATCATAAGTTGTCCTTCAGAGGCAATTACTTTTAAAGAAAGCAATTTCTGCAAACTGCTAACACCTTAAACCAGGTTTCTAGTTTCCAATAAACAAACAAATGTATATTTTTATCATATATTGTTAGGAACGTGTACTATTTGGCATTTTTGCCTTCCTAGTGGGGAAAAAAAAGACAGAGAAGATGAGAGACAAAGCATTTGGGACTAAACAACTCCTGGTTTACCTCCATTACACACAGATTTTCATACAGTGTTTACCCATTACTAAATACAGTTATGCAAGATTCTTGCACTGTCACCACAGTCTAAACTATTAGGTATTTGTCAAAGATCTCAGGATGATGTACATCAGAACAGGCACTAGAGTACCAGCCGAGATTTTACATCCAGGAAGCTACTGCTACCGATCACTGCAACTTTTATGTTACTCTAGGTTCAGACAGTACCCACTTCTGACTGTGATCAGAAGACAAACAACGAACAGCTGCTTTTCTTTCCACTTGTTTTCTTTAATTCTATTGTGTAGATGCCAGTGCACCACAAAAGGTAACAGTAAACTTCCTCAGAACCTGCAATTTCAAGAAGACCTAGCAACGTTTACATACTTTCTAGGTTACGACAATTTCTACTATATATGTAAGTACATTATTCAAGTTTATTACATTTAATTTTTCCCAAAACATATTTTTTTTATCTGTATTTTAATCTATGGCTTATCTCAAACACATTATTTTATAATTGTTTCAGCCTCTCATTCCTTGTCCCAAACTAAGTATTTATTATCATCTTAAGAGTGTCTTGTCTACGCTTATGCTATTTCTCAAACAATGCCAAACTTGCCATAGTACCATCAATATCTCTTTTCCAGACATGTATTCAAGCATACAAAATTCAGAAGAATAAATATTGTGCTCCTATTACAGTAAACACAACTATATTATTCTTGGTAATGAACTGACTGGAAAGTAAGAAATATTGTTAGTTTCAATACCAGTACCTCTTTGCACAGCTGTGGGGAGCTGCTGAAGCCTCTGAAGTGATATACAATTAGCTTTCATGACAAGCTTTTCCTTCACTATTTCTCCAAGTCCAAAGCTTTTCCTGCCTCCTTACAATCAGCCTCCAGCCGCTTAATTAGCTCAGTAGTTTCCAAGCTTCTGTTTCCTGCTTCAAGGTTAATGTCTTGCCATATTTAAAAATACATTAAAAACATATTTTTTATGAAAGCTTAATCATATGCTCCTTATTCAAGCTTCGTTCTCACCATGGTTTGCCTGTTCACATGTATCACAGTAGGCACATAAGAATTATTTCTTCTGAAGGCTTAAACATACACTCTTTAGTCCAGCCCCTCTGTCAACATAAAGCTAGCCTCTCCACATCTATCAAGGCAAGCACAACCAGTTACAAACAAAACTTGCACGTTCACTAGCATTTCCCTCCAGCTTACTTCCAATGGAGAGTCCAACAAAAATTCATTGATATAAAGGCATCTTTGCCTTGTTGCTTGGGTAAGTAATCATCCAAATAATACTATGAGTTCCTAATTTTCTCAATTTTTTAAAGGATACTTACTTAATTTTATTTTCCTAAGTAAGCGTCAATGACTTTATTACAGTCTTCGGAGTTCTAAGATAATTCATTATAATACCTCAACAACACTGTTTTGCTCATGATACATACAAATCATCATTTCACTCTGTGAAATTTGGCTACAAAAAATGCCTCAGTTATTTGTTTTGATGAAAGATTCTTTGAGGTCATCATCCATTATCCTGATCTATTAAAAATAGGAACTATATTTGCTACAAGACATTTCCATTTTGATTCCACAGTCAATAATTCCCTAAACTATTTTGATTAAAAACTGCAAGCATTGAAAAGAAGGACAGCTACTTAAAATCTGGAGTGCAATTTTGGATCCACTGCCATCAACAGATACTTTATTGCACAATTTACTGCAGACAGGATTGCCTCAGGCTAGTAGTACTTCAAAGGTTGCACATTGGCTAAAAAAAAAAAATTGCACAGAATCTCTTTAATATTTAAAATATAATTCAAAAATGTATAATCTGAATAAAGATGCAAACTGTAAACAGCAGAACTCTACATTGCGAGTACGTTGTGAATGCCCTGTCACATTTGTTTTACAGTAATTAAATGGAAAAAATTCTAGGATTTCCAACAACCAAGATAACTAGTTCAGCTGGTTCAAATCCTAGATGGTTTAAAATACAGTATGAATCTAATTACAGAAATGTAAATTACCTTCTTGCACACAGGATGATTTAATAGTACTTAATATAACATTTAAAATGTATGTGTCTTTCAGCTTGTCAGATTTCAAAAGATACTCATAATTTACATAAGACATAGAGCAGGCAAGCAACTGTTATTACAAATGCAAAGCATACACTGCATGAGGATAAGTAAATAATTTTATCACCCAGACTGAGTGTTATGAAATATTTTCACCTTCACAGGATACATCGGCTTTTTTAAAATGCAACTTAGTGGATAATGATAACTGGGTATTTTCAATAGATTCAGCACTGAACTGTTTTGTTATCTTGTAGATAAAACCTACCGCCACACACACAAAAAATTGACTCAATTGAAATTAGCATTGTTAAGTAAATATTTCTTTCACTAAGTCAAAATTTCCTTTCTTGAATTTTCTACATTTAAAGACTAGCTAGTTGGAATAACTGCAAGTCATACAGAAGAACTATTAACTCTTCGACTCCCATGCAAGTGCTTTTCTTGTATTTCTTTACACAGATACAAAAAACAAGATTTCCTTACATCTTGTACTTACACGGATCTTCAGTTTTTGTCCTCATACTGAAGGATTTGCCGAAGAGAAACTGTTGTAGAAAAGCTGTTACTCTTTCCAAGTTCTGAGCAATATACGCTATACTTCCCAGACTCTTCTACGCAGCAGAAGCATTTAGTGCTGTATTTGTGCAGACACAGATAACTGCCACTGCAGGTCAGATGCAGTTTCAGTTCTATCAGTTTAAGGGTAGTAATCACTCGAGGATCAACAATAGAGAAAAAGGAGATTTTTAGAGCTATGAAGAAAAGGTGTTCAAGGCATAAGGCTTATTCAGTTTCCAACAGAAAAGCTACTGAAGCCCACAAGACTCAAAAGCAGAGATGAGGGCTTCATCAGAAGATCAGAAAAAAATTAACCTGCAAGTGAAAGGGTGAAAAAAGTCACACAAGTAATCAAAGAACATCACAAGTAAATCATAGCCCTCATGTGAACTTAAGAGGCTCATTAGCCTAAACAGGGTTGAGAACAAGGGGAGGAAGGATAACCACCACCTACTTATGCTCATAGATGCAACTTAAAGAGCACATTATAGGTCCTTCACATGCAGCAAAGATGAAACACAATCTGCAGTCACGGTGTTACATTGCACATACATGCACGATATGAACATACACTTGTGGAAAAAAACTTCACAAAAACATTCCTTTTCCATGAAGAAATAACAGATAAAAGGCCTATGCTAAAAACAGACCACAAGAAATACTACTGAAAAGTTCCTATATCAACAGAAATTACATCTAAAATACAGGGAGTAGAAAAAAACCCTCTGTGCAGTAATGGAATACAGTAAGATGCTGGACAGGAAAATTGAGACCTCATGACAGAAGAGATAGAAAGTTAGATACAGAAGCAGGAGTTTGATAAACAGGAGTTGGATAAGTAGACAAACACAAATTAATTCAATAGGTGTATCTAGCATGAAGTAAAAGTACGCAAGGAAATACAGTGTTTGTTAAGCAAAACAATCAGCATAACAAGCTCAGTGCATGAGATACATTCCTCCTTCAAATTCTTTTAATCTTGGTAACTAGAACTATATCAGAGAGTAACTCGCATCATGAATAACGCAATTTAAAGTCATACATTCAGACTTATTTTGTGTACTTTCTGAGTACTTGGCTTTGAAATATACTTGTATTGTATTGTATCCTAAACTTAGGAAAACTGAGTTCTCTAGTGTATTTCAAAATACGTGCAACGAATACGTGAAATTTAGAAAAAAAACTTTTTTAAAAATTACATTTTAAATTTATAACCTTTAACAACTCTCTGTATATCCTAGTTATCTCCAGTGCAAACATATATAGAAAGAATAGTCTTTCAACTTGTTATTTCTAATTGTTTTTATCATAAAATCATAACAAGCTTCCTGTTTTGCCCTCTGATTTTAAAGATACATAGCTGCAAACACTATATTTTTTCACTTAAACATTTTTTGAACTGAACATATATGGCTGGCTAACTACACTGAAAATACAGAAAACATGCATTTAATAAGAATCTTGACAGTATGAAGTATAGGAAAACCAGGAAAGAAAAAAAAATCTTGGCTTTTTTCCCCATCTTATCACAGTATATGATGAAGAAATGGCCATTTCATTCAAACTTTTTTCCTACTCCTGTTTTCACTTGCTTGTCTCTGTGTTCAGCCAAGATGCAAATTCAGAAAATTGTACACAGCATTTAGAGAACTTCACAAAGATCAGAGTACATATGCAGAAACATTCAGAATGTTTATACATCACATTCTAACTTAAGGCAATGAGAGTCATGTAAGTAGCCCTACTTATATGTAGGTACCTGCACTACTTGGTAAAACTGGCACAATTTTAGAAGCATCAATAACTGAACAACTGTTACCCACAGAAATTTATCACTTAGGTTCTGAGACTTGCAATCACCGGGAATCCTTGAAAATTAAACACTGAGCAGGAAAGATCTGATAAATTCTCCATAAACACTTTTAGTCTGTTGAATAAAGTGGATCCTGCAAACACTAAAAATGCTCATGCAATCTGCGTTACAGAAGAACTGTTACTAAATCTTACTGTTAAGATTCAACCTGTGGTAAAGGAAATTATCGCATTCACAAACCATTCCACAATTGTTTCCGCGCACAGTTCATGAACTGGAAAGGGTTAGAGACCATTCCTCAAAAGTAATGCACATAATGTTTATCCTGGTTTGAAGGGTAAGAATTTAAGAGTATGGATACGACCTTTTCCATGTTAACTGGAAACACAGCTGGCACAACTTAACTTACTAGCCGAGGAGTGAAGAAATTCATACATAGACATGAAAAATCCAAACTCCTCATATTTGTAGTACAGTCACTCCAGGATACATGTCTAATTTTGATTTTAAAGAGCATTAAAGAAATACTCATGCTAGAGCAACCCTACATTTTATCCTCTTAGTTACAGTTATGTCACCATCTAGAGGTCTCAGACTATTTTGAATTTCTGTATTTTAAGTAACAAGAGCCTAGAAGAGATGTGGAAAATATGCACAAGACTTACAGAAACAATTAAAACTAACATTTGGACATGTCAATGCTTACCTATCTAATTCACGTATCTTGATGACAAAATTATTATAATAACTACACTATTGTCACATTATCTTAAACAAAGCTGAATGAGGCAATATAAAATTTCCTCTCAAATTAATGTCTATACTGTGAATCAAGATGTGACTAGTTCATGCAACTTGCATTCTTCTAGCATCTATGCTGCTGTTGCAGAAATCTCCCTGCAGAGTATTTAACAGCATTTGTGGAATACTAATCTAAAATAGTTTTCCTGATGTGCTGCTATGACGACCTTATTGCCAGTATCGGACATAAATTATTTAAATATAACTTCTCTGTGCAAGCAGCATTCAGATCTTCTTACTGCAGTGTAGACATATGTAAAATTTATTAACATTTGGAAAACACTTATCCAGTAAAAGTGAATTATTTAAATGATACTAACCATATTCTCAAAGAAGCTAGTGGGAAGATTTTACTATACTTTAAAACACTATATATTATTTTCTTCATCCATCTACCCATTTTTTTGGCTACTCTTTATTCTTGTTTCTATTCACACAAAATCTATACAGGCCTGGGAAACATCATGTACTGCTAAAGAAAGAACCATAACATTTTCAAATTCACATCTCTCAGTATAAGTGCAAAGTAACTTTTTAATCAAGGAACTGTTAAGTACTGTTCAATAAAAAGCATTGCTGACTATAAATGACAAAAAATGGCACACAGGTCATTGGCACACAATGGCACACAACCATCTACTTGAGATTAGTATCAGAAATGCTTTTGATGACAATTTATGTCACTGAAGCAACATGACTCTGTGTGCACCTGAATTTTCATATATGAATTCACTAGTCTTTATGATATATTGACATTACATTATTATATTGTGGTATATCAATTTTTATTAAGATAGTTTAATTTGACAAAACTGTTAAGTAGATGAAAAACACATCATGACTAGTAAATGAACCTCCTGGGCACAATTTTGGAGAGCATACACAGCACAGAGTTAAATTTTTATAAAAATCAACACAGTAATCCTATTTAAAAACACACTTCTTCCTATAAAGATAAAAAACATTTGGATATTTTCAACCATAAATGCACCTGTCAAAAGCATTTATCTATCTCTAATTTTAACTCTTGAATGTGATGAATAGCTTTGTTAATGCTGGTTAACAGAGTATTTACGAAAGCACAGCAATGTGGCCTTGCCATGGTCAACTCACTCTTGTATGGAAAAAGAAAGAGAATATAGGAGGCTGTTAAATTTCACACGCAGGTTGATACCAGATTTTCTTCATACCTGCTTTTATAACTTTAATTTGAAAATTGGTAAGCTTTGGTCTTGAAATTGACTACTAGAATGTAACAAGCTTACATCTATCACTAGGCACATTTTTTGTCAACAACATTTTGTTGTTCCTGTTTTATTACAAATTCAGCTACAAGGAGGGGGTCAAAATATAATTTGCTATAACTAATTTTACATAATTAATCCCAAATGAGTTGAGTTTGATGATTTTACACTAGTTCTTAGCAAGGATTTTGTCCAAAGAGGAAAAAAAATAACACCAGAACCCAAAAAAGCAATGGTAGCAGCAATACTAAAGAAATACCTAGAGCGAAACAGAAAAGGTCACAGGGCCTTAGAGGCCAGCTTCAACTACTATTATATACACAGTACTTAGTTCCAGCAAATGTTTGCTTCAGCCTTATGAAGGGATGAAGTTCCAGAACAGTAGTTACCATTCTGGGAATTTAAAGCTACATGACATAAATGAACTGTTTTATGAAAACATGCAGATTTCACGATTACATTTTTTTTTGAAACTCTGTTAGCCTTATACCACATAAATAAATATCACTGTGGCACACTACTGAATGTTAACTATTTGATTAATATGCAGAATGGGAATCTGACTGAAGAGGTCACTAATGAAAGGTGTCAGGAAACAGAACAAGACACTGAAACCTAGAGGTAGAGGTATTAAAAAGTCTAAAAAGCTGTCCTACAAACATGAAACATTAACCTAATTATGGTCAGGGGATACAATGCTTTAATGTGCCTTGGAGATGAACCAAAAATAACATAACAGTAATAGGGATTTGACTGTAAAATAGAACAAGACAACTATAATATACAGTCTGTGGATGTGCTGGGGTTTTTTTTTTTTAAAAGAATAATCTCAGTGTCTTAATTAAAGTGTCAGCCTAAACCATTAAAAATCTGTATGTTACATAAGGCTCTTTTAACTTTTTCATAAACGGCCTTACTGCAATGGAAAAGATGGTTTGCAAGATTTTGTTTGAAAAGACAGCTTACTTAAAATGGATATCAAAACCTAATTCATAAGATCTTTCTCTACTTGTTTCTAGAGGGAGAAACCTTCACAGGATGCCTACATAGCACAATTCTAAGGCGGCATATATAGACTTTGTATCTTTCTTGTACTCTGAAGCACAATACAGACATTCAGATTTTGAGATCAACATTATTTTGATTTCACTTAGTTGCTTCTACTGTTAATATTCTTACATTTTACTAAATTGACATTAATGTTGTAAAAATTCCAGGTTTTTTTTCTTTACATTACTAATGCAACTAACAATACAGCCATTTAAAAAAATGGAAGTTTTGAACAGCTTTAATAAAAAAAAATATTACTCTCTTACTGCTTCGGTCTTCCTTGGTAAGCACAAATGTTTTTACATGCAAATCTTCTAATCAAGAATCACACAATCCCTTTGTAAAAGCAAACTCAAGTGTGTTCCAAAGAAATGGTAGAGAATGTAAGTGGATCTAGTTTGCCAAAAGTAATGCTGAATCCAGGGCTGATTTTCTGCATGAACTTTCATGCACTGCAATGCAGTCACCATTATTGTTCTGTTACTGTAACAAACTAATTGACTCGGAAACTCTGAACAACACCAATAAAACCTTTCAAACTAAACCTATGGAAAATTTTAAATTAAATAAAGTTCATAACACATATAACAAAGTTTCATGTCACCACATTTTCAACTACACAACTCTCCTCAGGAAACATATGGAAAATGTATTATATGAGACATTCTTGCACATCATTTGCACATGAATACCCTTTTTTTTTTTTTTCAAGTTTGGTGACTACTTCAATTTTATAAAACAATTATTTCCACTCATGGAATTCAGTGTTGTTCAAACAAATATGCCAATTTGGCAAGCAGGAATTTTTAACTGTATCTGTGACAGGATGTCAGCTTCTTGGAGTCTGCAAAGTGAAATTCTACTCTCCTAACAGGCTCATCCTGACAGTCAGACCAGATGGACCGTACTACAGAAGACTCTGAAACTTGTAGTAAGTTAAATAAAATAAGTACTGACAGGCAGAACAGCTCTAGAGGAAGGAAAGACAAGAAAAATACTACATACAAAAGGATGAAATCCAGAAGAAAAGCTTAAGAAACAGTTTCAATATATTTCTTTGATCAGATAGCCAGTAATATATCTGGAACAAGGTATCAACAGACTATCATTTGATATGTTAGCATGTGTTAAGAAAAAGGCGAGAACATCACATGTCTGATAAGAGATAATACAGACAACATAAAGACACATTCAACTACATAAAAACACATAGGAAAAAATAATTGGACAAATCTACAGTTGATGACGTAAGTATCATTTCAGTCTGAGGTCTGGAAGAAAAAATTAGTCAGCATGCAGTCCGTTTAGTATCTGTTCAAAATCTTAGTCTCATCATATATAAATATGGGACTATTTATGTTCACAGTGGTAGCTACTAAAATACACCACCATCACCCCAGTCCCCTATTATATTGTCCTATTCAGAAAAAATAAGCTAAACCCAGCCAAACACGTTCTCTAATATATGCCTCTGACCTTCAGGAAGTGTTATTCTGCACAAACTGTTTACAGAATTCAAACTAATTTTCTCACTCTGACAAAGATAACCAATATGTTACTCATATTACTAGAGCATACCTTTTAAAGGTCATGATATGCTATGCCACAAAGGAGAAAAAAAAAGCATTGTGAATCTTCCAATGGTATACAAAACTAAAAATATTATAGCTGAGATTTTACTGTTATCATATAAGTAGCTGAAGTAGATCTGTATCAAAATCAATTTGATTTTTTTTGAGTATTTGACTATTCTTGTGGTTCCTTCCAGCTAGATAGTCTGCAAGTCAAATAAACTTAATCCCTGTTTTTTTCCACAGACCTTAGTGCAAATATGAACTCTAAACAAATTCTACCAAGTAGTACTGAGAAAATAAATACCTTAAGAGCTGTTCACTTTCTGCAACATGAGTTCACATAAAACATAATTATCTGACTCAAGGTGCTACCTAATCTACTATATCAACATCCCTTCTCACACATTCCAAGGACAGAAACAATACAAGAATTACTATACTCTTCCTTATTCCTGACAGTAGTAGGAACAATCTTCTTGCTCATGCAAAAAACTAATTCAATTCAATTGTTAGAAATGAGCATCCAAAACTCTATTACCACAGGAATCATCCAAATATGTTTTAGAGATGATTACTACCAATGTTCACGCTACTAAGCATGTTAGTTATTTGATCTGTCCCTTTACACGTAATTAAAATATCATGTACTATAGTACAGTATTTTTGCAAAGATTATTAAATCTTAAACCTACCATCTTCCATTCTGTTGTATATGTCTAAATGAAATACAGTGAATATTGGTTACCATAGTAACCACAGAACTGAAGAAATTTAGTTTTGGCATAATTGCTGCATATGTTCACACAAATCACATCTCTTATTCTGAGCATTAGAAATGAAGACACTTTTGAACTTCATTTTTTAAAAACAGAGTAATGAAGAAACAAAAAATTAAATTAAGTATTTATAGACATACTGCAACATATTCTTGCTAAATTCATTCATTCACTTTTCTTCTATAATTAGGGTATATTTTCTTGATTCTATTAAACCATTTAGTTAAGTACTGTTTAAGTTATCTTTTTACTTAATGATAATTAGGCCAGTTCTGTTGTTGTCATGAAATTCAAAATATTTTAGAACAATAAATACATTATTAGTCAAACATCCAGAAATCATTACAGAAACTTCAGCAAAAATAATCATTCCCAACAGCCTGTGATAAACTTATTTTGTTTTTTCACTTGCAATGAGGAATGAGGATAAATTTGGGTCTTTAGTTTCAAGAAATAGTAAAAAAGGAAAAAGCACTTCAGGCATGCTGACACTTGGTCTTACAACAGCATAATTTTGTCAGCAGCATTAAAAAACACCCATTC
>NW_009720943.1:10816-14420 GCF_000703405.1 Apaloderma vittatum
TTAACTCAATCCACCCAGCCTGTGAATTAGCTACAAACTCCTCTCCGCTTCCTTGCCATGTCCCAGAATGAATCCTAAACATTTAAAAAAAAAATCCCAGCCCCAAAACAAACGCACAACCCCACAGATGAGATAAACAGTTGAACAGTGGGATTTCTATGTTTCTACCTCAACACTAGAATTCTTTCACCCTTTCCCTTCTCTAGCTTTGTTTGCTCAATAGCTTAGTCCTCATGCAGTTATTTCAGAGCTATCTCATCCTTATCATCAAGTTCATTACCATCAGCACTCTTCATTTTAATATTCAGAAATACAGACAAACAGAATTTCAGTTTGGTAATACGGAACAGATAAACAGACAAATAAATGGTAGTTAACACAGAGAGATCATCGTTACTCAAAAGCTTTAAGTCTTGGAAAATCAAAATATTTTTTTCTTAAGCTGCCTCATACATTGCACAAAAATCTGTAATCAGCCAATACACTGCAACAAAGAAATGCAAAGTAGAAGTCCAAGTATTTGTTTGACATACAGTATCGTGCTTCTAGTCTGAAGTGCCAACAGTATAATTTTTGGTTTACCCTATCTTCTCAGACCTTCCTGGCATGAATGGGTCAAGGTCTTAATGAATTTCTGGAACTTACCCATGCAAATTTTGAAGGATATAAGTCAGAAACAATGGATGAATGAAAGATCATATTATTATTTGAAATATTCACTGTTTATTATGTGATGGTCTAACTGATGTTGCAAAGAACAGAGGAATAAAAAACAGTAAAAGCATTTTACAGCATTCCCATAACTATTACAATCAGTAAAGTCTTGTGTTCCACAGATTTTTGTGTAGCATTCCGTCACAGTAGCCCAGCTCCCCTCAGTGTCACTGAACCTGACCAACGCCCTCTCCTTTGAGCATGTGCACAGGAGTGGTTTGGAGCTGGGCTGGTTCACCACGACATGAATCAATTAGTCAGCTCAATGCCGCCCTACAGAATATGTAAAGGGCTAATTTATAACTCCTTTCTTTCAGATAAGGAAATAGTTTGGGTCTTTCTTCCCATTACTTAGCTGCCAGTTTTCATGAAACTTGGAAAAATTTAACATCTTTGAGACTCGTACCCATCTGTCAAATCTGGTTGGAATAGACAAAAACTACTGGAAGATAGGCAGTGGCAGACCATACCCAGTGACAGCACACACTTTGTTTTCTCAGATATACCCCCCAAAATACTCTTTAATTAGAGGCTACCTAAAGTGACTGCCTTCATTTATTTCATAATATTTCCATCAAACTATATTTTTAGGGATCTTAAACTTCATTATTTTAGAAGTAATGCAGATACAGGAGAAAGATAAAAAAAAGATGACATTTTGATTATGTTAAAAAATAAAGAACAACATAGAAAAAAAACTGTTGAAAGAACAAAGTGTGAGGGTGTTGGCAATGGTAAAGAAAAGCAGGTGGGATAGGACATTCAAGGAATGAAAGGCAAAGCTAGAAAACATATGTTACACAGCATGGAAAGGGAGTTAGTAGAAAAATACAAAGATGACAAAGTAAATGAGAGCTAAAGGCAGGGAGGAGGAAGAAACTAATAAAGCCTAGCTGACAAAACTGGAATGGGATTATATAAGTGAAAATGACAGAGGATCTCTAAAAGAAATAAAGAAATCAATTATTTAATTACACACTTAGAAAGTTCTATGAGAGAGCCGAAGGGGTCCAGCTAGGTATAAACTTTATTTTCTCTTTAGTAATGTCAGAAGTGTAATCGAATATGAAAACAGATTCCATTTGCAAAATAATGTCTCCATAGATAAAAAGATCCAAGGCATTCTCAATTAAATCTAAACCATTTCTGACAGATGCTTGTCAAATCTGTCTTAAAATCTTTTAGTGACAGTTTCTACCAGATGTCTAGGCAAACTTAAACCAAATTTAACCATCCTTGCCCTTAGTCAGCCATCCTAATGTAAAATATAATCTCCTTGTCACATCTGTATAGACATAGAAAATAATAGATTGCCTTCATCTTGTAAACAACCTTAAACATTTGAGAACTGTTATATTTTTCCTTCTTTACAATAAACAGAGCAAATTCTTTTAATTTTTTTTTACACACACACACGCTACCCCAGAGGTTATACTTTCCAACTGTTTCTCCCCTCTCTTCCTCCAAATTGCCCAGTTGCCCAGGTCTTTCCAGACGTACATCCTGAAGAGGCCACAGCCTTCCAGCTGATGCCTCATCAGTACTAAGAAGAATGGAAGTATTATGCATCGTGTTTGTTTTCATATTCTGATACAACTCTTGCTTCTACCACAAGAGAATGATACTGGTTTTCATGCTCACCACTTCAACCTTCAGGTCTTTTGCTGCCTTACCTAGCATTTCCTTCTCTCCTGCACACATTATTTCTGCTTATGAATAGTCCTTTGTACTTGTTCTATGTCATACTCTCTGACTTGTCAGGATCATCTCAAATTCCATATGTGCCTGTCCTCCAGAGTGCTTGCAGCTCCACCCAGCAAGACATTGTGTCCAGACTCAGAGAGAATCATATAGTAAGCCCTTGCTATCAGCATTACTCACAGAGTACCTCTACTGTACTACAGTGCCATACATAAGACATGGGTTTTTCCTAACATGCCAATACTATGCTCTTTCAAAGAACAAAAAATACAGAAAAATAAACATTCTAAAATCCACCTATATTTGATTTCCCTTTTTAAGCTGTATGTATTTTATTACTTTATGTTTCAGAGGGACTTGAAGTTAAATAGTGATTTTAGCCATTATGTATATTGTATAAATAGTTTAGGTGCAAAGATTAGAGAAACAAAATGAGTTGGAATTTTGGCAGGATCATAGAATCTATTTAAAATTAAAAAGGGAACACAACACACTACTAAATAACATGAAATTGCATCTGTGTGTTTTCTAGTTTGAACAGAAGATCTTGCCAAATTCCAGATCGAGTGCCAAGTAACTATAAACACATTCTTGTTTGGTTGAACTATGATGTATTTTGTGGCAGTGCTCAGATCTTAGCAGCTAATTAATTCTTGATGCTATATTGAAGTCTTGTTTAAAAAGAAAATTAATAGAAAAATATTTTTAAATTATACTGTTTCAGACTGCTTTTTTATAAGGATTCAACATTAAAGGAAAGACTAACTTATACAATTAAATACAGCTACATTAATAGTACATTCTTGCATCTGTCCTGCAATACAACCTTAGAAGATGATAGCACCAAGACAAAGTTCTTCATGATAGAATAACAACTGCCCCTCAAAATAAAAAGGTAATTATAATTAAGAAATCAACAATATCCTCAAGTTGACTGGAGCTGCTGCTCACTAAGCCAATTCTTTCTCACTATCTAACTTCTGATGAGACATCCTAAATTATAACTTATCTGGAAAATCTGACTGTTCATTCGGTGTTTGTGCTCCAAGATTCAGTAATTCAACTTTCATACAAAGCCAAAAATACAGAGTAAAATGAATAAATAGATCTTTAAAAAAATGAGATTTGATTACATTATTTGAGCAAAAAATAATTCTCAGAGTGTATTGGGTTGGCTCAGCCGGATTTT
>NW_009720944.1:0-1578 GCF_000703405.1 Apaloderma vittatum
TCTGTGATTCTGTGATTCTGTGAAACATTATTAATCCATATATCTACTTCAATATTATTATAAACATGCTATGGATAATTCCATTAGACATAAACCACTGACCAAGTCCAAGACTAAGATTGGATCCACCCACAGCTAGTCTTCCAAAGGAGTTCAGAAAGCAAGGGCCACTGATTTTGCCTGGACGTTTCCTTGGACTCTTAAAGTCTAAACTTCTCAGAATTTGAAATAATAGCAGTAAGATCCCTCCCTGAGTTTACTCTGGCATTTTCAAGAAACGTGGTACTCTGTTACCATTTCACAAAAATGGGTCCCTGTGATCTGTGCTGAGTCCCAAGGTACAGGGGTAGTTTCGTTTTTCTTATGGGAATTCCAGTTGTACTGCCACTCTCTGCTTGCTGTTTATCCATTAAAAGCACAGAAGAGATGTATTGGATGTAAACACAGATGCGAAGAGCCTTGCAACAGATTTTCTGAGCAATTGTAAATATGTAAATAAATTTTAAAAATAAAAATTTTTGTAAGGGTTGCTGCATTAATTATTTCCATCTCAGCTTACTTGACAGTACCTTATTTAACCTGGGTTGGTCCTGGTGCAAAATCTCTTTAAATTCAGTGTAGGATTAAATATGCAGCTTTATTATTTATGTAAAACATCATTACTAAACTTAGATTGTCAGTCATTTTAGATCCTTCGTCATCAGCTCTTTTGAGACATATTTCCATTTCTTTTAGCTGTTATCATTTTCTGGAGATCAAAACAATCAATAATTTCAAACCACTCAAACTGGTGATCTCAAAATGACAGATTATTTGATTTTCTAATTAAGACTTCACTTTACAATTGATAAAAAGTTTCATTTGTGCAACAACATGTCTTGAAATGGTCTTTTTCTTATAAACTTAAAAGTATAGACTGCCACAAAAATAGAAGAATGTTAACAGCAAAAGGTTAAGAAAAAATTTGGGATTGATTTGAACAAAGTATCCATTTAACAAAAAGTAAACTAGGAAAAAACCGAACCCAGTAAAGCAGAAGATAAATTTAATTACAGCTAAGACCATTGAAGTATTTTTCCTTCATTTTTTTAAATTAAAAAAATAAATTAAAAAATAGCCTAGTCCCCTGTCACCAGCTCTGCGTCTTTCAAAAGGCTCTATCCTGAACTGATCCAGTAGCAAACTAACTACCAAAGTTTTCCATTCTTTTGGGATTGAGATGGTTGGCATAGGCTCAGGAGCATGTTTACTGTAATTAAATGTTAAATACATGCTAGATAATCTGAGTTTAGACTACTGAGGGTAAACAACTACTGCTCAGGTAAACAACAGATAAGAACTTAGAAATTAATTCAATAAACTCAAATAATTTATAACTACAATGATTTCTTACCACAGAGTTATTCACATAACATGTTTATGATGTACTTTTCATTCTTGATTGTTTAATCTCCAGAAAAGCAAACATTTTAGAAACATTAGAAAATGTTGGCAAACATTTGATTTTTTTTTTGTTGAGACCACAGTTACAACACTTGTATAGTAACCTTGAAAGTGTGAAATCTCTTGTCTTTGAAA
>NW_009720944.1:1609-4061 GCF_000703405.1 Apaloderma vittatum
TGACAAATCTGCAAAAATAGATGGGGTCCCACCCAATGCTACCAGTAGAGATGAACCATGAGAGTTCAGCATTATTTCCATTGCTGCCATTTAGAAATCTAATTTTGGTTTCTGCAGAAGGATTAAGACAAAACTAAGGCACATGAGGCTATGGATTCACAGCGCTCCTGTTGCATGATTAGTATTTTTTCTCTCTCTTTGAGTGTATAAAAAATACAGTGGTCCATAGAAAAACAGCAAAAAGAAAAAGTTTCATTTCAGTTACTGAGTATTTTTTTAAATTGTATTATGTATTGTAATTTACCGTATTGCATCTGATTGAATGTGCCTCACTGCATCTAACAACACCTGACTGCTCTTAGAAGGATAAAAATTTAGTTTGGCTGGTATGAGCCATATGAATAAAAAAAGGTGAGCTAACAAAACAAAGAAGCACCTGTTCTGTAAAAAGTATTGTATATTTGCATTGACTTCCGGATTCCCTGTGGAGCAGGGGAAGGTATTTGATCTTCAAGCCTTCTTTCTAGATAGGTCTCTCTCCCTTATAGTAAAAGCTTGTTCAAATTTTTTATTACAAAAGGAGACCTGAAATATAAACAAAGAAGTCACTGAATGATAGAACTAATTGGGTGAAAGATGCATTACTGAAACACATTTTCAGGCAGTGTCTTTCATGAAAATAAACCACAAGAGGGAAAATAAAACACAAGAGGAAAAATAAAACACAAGATTTTATTGATTTAATATGTTTATTTATTTAAAGTGAAGAACTAGAAAATTTATGTTAGTTTCTTGAAGACAAAGATTCTGATAAATTCAAATAGTAAATGTTCTTCTTTTGTCAATGAACTTAATTATTTGGGTGCAACTTCAGATGATTTTTTTTACTTGCATTATTTCATGCGCTCAGTGTAATAAAGTTTGTATTAAGTTTCTCTGTCTAGCTCTTAAACAGTAAGAATATCTTATCCACCTTAGAGGGGTTCAGCTTGGTTAGCAATCTTGTGTAACTCATTACTATGTACAAAAGAAGTGATTCCATTCTGCTTAGCATCTCTAGATGCTCATTCATGGCTTCAGTGCAGTGACACAGTAAATTAGATTGAAGAACAACTCCAGAAAAAAATTAAGTCTATGAAACAAAGTATTTTTTTATCAGTCAGATCACCTCTCTGCTGTGGTCCACCATACAGCTGCCCAACTGCTGATGGAGTCACAAGAGAGACATGGAAAAGAAGAGCCCTTTAGAAGTGGATGCATACTATTTCTACTGCTCTCAGTGACACTTGTGTTATATTAAGTTAAAATATAGACCAGAGATGAAGGCTTAAATCTTCAAAGGGTTTAGTTTTCTAGCTGTCACTGATTCTACTTTCTAGGTACTTGACTTTGGGAATTAAGTTCTCAAGAACCTTGAGGGGATCAATTTCAAAGGGAGCTTCAGGTGAAACAGACTCTGGTGGAAGGTCTGAATTCCAAGACTTAGATATACTTAATCTTCCAGAGAGCACAGTGTCTTCAAAATGTCTTTTTTCCACTTATGAACAATATCTGTGTTAAGTTCAGCCACCTACATTCTTTATAGGTAAGGTTATATATGGGCACTAGAGACTTTTTCTCCCAAACAGAGATTAACAATCTTCATGGTCATCATTTTTTTTACACTAAGCAACTTAGCAGAAACTTGAGAATGTTTAGTAATGAGTGTTAACATGTTAACAATACTTGCTTTTCCATCTCTGATTCTTTGCATTTCAATTCCCATGCGGGGGCTGGTGGGCCTTTGGCCAATGGAGAAGAGATACAAGCTACAATGTTGTGCTCTGAGAGAAAGAAACATTCCCCCAAACAGGTTTCTGTAAGAAAAATCCCTTAAAAATTACAAATTTGTGGTATAAACTTCGCTGAAGGATCATAAAACTGCTGTGTAACATACTTCTGGAGCAGAGTAACATCTTTCTACCAAAGAGTTCCCTTAAAGGTTACATGAGACTTGCCCTACATGGCTGCTGACACTCTGCAGACAACATCAAAACTCTGTTCCTCTGTGTTGAATCTCAGTGACTGGATTTGAGTTACTCACAGCAACCTGACAAATAACGTGAGAGTTTTGTTGTCATGACATTGACAGCATAATCTGTCTGTAAGGTTAAATGAGTTTCAAAACACATAATACCTTGAAAATAGAATGTAGCTGGCTTGGGGTCACTTTTTTCAGGAAGGGAAATAGCATTATAAGCACTCTGTATGAAGAACCAAACATCTGATTTATTGACAGCATTGTGCTCTTCTTTAAGACAACAGAAACAACAAGTCCCTCAGTGCTGACGCTGAAAAAACCTCTTTCCTTCCTATCCTTTGAAGAAATTATTCATTGTTTTGGATAGAATGAGGACAGTTCAAAGGGTAGTGCACCTGGGGCCGGCTAATCCCAGGCACAAATACAAACTGG
>NW_009720945.1:0-2530 GCF_000703405.1 Apaloderma vittatum
TCCCCTCATCCCACTTTATGGCATTTCTGCCTTTCTCTCACCACCCTCCTCTCTGCTCCTATTTGTTTAAATTAAAGGAGTCACTTTTAATTACAACTCTCCACTTTTTCCACTTAGTTTGAGCTCTAAGTTGACTGGAGCAGACCAGGATCCCTCACCCCTCCTGAGCTACAGGAATATCTCTGAAGTGTCATTAAAGGACAGGAGATGGGAGAGGGGAGGGGGTTGAAAATTTCCTCAGGCAGAGCTGCTGAGTGTCTCCTGCTCCTGGCCTGGCTCTGCACCCTCCTGTCCTTGCTTCATGCCCAAGGAAGGACTCGGGGGGTTCCCCTTCAGCCTGGTATGTGGAGAGAGGGCAGAGCAGGGAGAGTGATGCAGCCCCACGGTCACTGGGTTCACAGCAGCCACTGCTGCAGCCAACTCTCCACCTCACTCACAGCAGGGTCCATAATTGCATTTTGAAGGGGATGGCATTATCCTCTCCACAGCGAGCTCAGCACTGAGCACAAAGTCTTTTGACCGGCACAAAATGAAGATGGAAAACCAATATCGGATGGCCCAGACTGCACCCAGAGGCTCTGGCTGCAATCACGGCACCGCAACCTTGTTTCCAGCACACGTGACGTGGAACATCGAGAGCACAGTAACACAAACCCATCCTTTTGGTCATCAAGCTGCTGCCCTTGATAATTCGCATTTGTCGGTGCAGGGATCGCAGTGGGAGCGACCGGCGGAGGCTGCTGTAACCACGGCAGTGCCTCAGTCCAGCCCAGCAACCTCCTTCCTGTGCATCCCCCGGAGACATGACCCCGGCGCCAGCAAAAAATACATCCCGCTGCCCAGGAACCCCCTTACCATGCACAAGACCCCATCGCCTTCCTGGTCTCACTGAGATACCCCTGTTCACCCTCACCATGGCTACAAGCAGGTAGAAAGTGGAGGTCCAGAGCTGGAAACCCTTCAAAGGGAACTCCCCAGGGCTAATTCCACTGTCTGCTGCCTTTTAATACCTCCTCACACCAAATTCTGCTTTATTCTGTCCGTATCAGCCATGCTGAGCCATCCTGCCCCTTCTCCTGGTCCCGTGTTGCTCAGGCAGGTAACTCGCAGGAGTCCTTCCCGCTGCCTGGTGCTGCGTCCCTGAGGAGGGGGTGATTGGACTCGGCTGCAGCCCCCAGTGGGGATAGTGTGAAGCTGGTTTTCAGCCCCTTTGATGTCACGGACCTGACTCAGTCTCACGGTGTCGGACAACCCGTGGCACCATCCACTGCACAACAGCCTAAAGGCTGAGTGAGAAGGATGGGGAGAGGAGAGAAGGCATCTGGAAACTGAGGGCTTTGGCAAAGGGAGGTTTGGGGGCAAGTCCACAGCGCCACAGTGTCCACAGGGTGATTTGTGCTCATCAGCCGCAGTCTGACCTTTGCCCCTTGTGTGGTCATTGTAAAACCTCTGGGTGTCAGTGACACCAACGTTCTCCCGGCCCCCTTTGGCATGGTAAGAAATGAATCTGTAGGAAACCCTCAAAATGAAGTCCATTTTCTGGACGTATTCCGGTGTCACGGAGAACGGATACAAGGGCCCTGCTGCTCTTTGCTTGGCTTACTTGGGCAGAATCCCAACTTTTCAGCTCAGGTAGTTCCTCTGTCTCGAGACTCTTCTGCCCAGGATGAACTATCGCCAGGAGAGGGACCCTTGCTGGTTGAATCCCCTTTGTTGTTGGTGGTCTGGGCCTCAGTTTTGGGGCAGTTGACTGGAGAGCCCGAGCCAAGAGAGGTCATGCCGGTTAAGAATCTCTCACCTCTATCACGACCCTTGTCAACTGGCTGTAGGTGGCCTTGCCTGAGCCGGGTGGTTGGACAAGGTGACCTCCAGAGGCGCCTGCCAGCCTCAACCCGGTGATCATGTCCTCCTGGGTGTGCAGCTCTGCGGTGGAGGCGTTTTATTGCCTGTGGGTTTCTGAAGTTGCCTGCTGCTACAGAGCTGTTGTCACTGACACCAGTAAAATTTGGGATTGAATCGGAAGGATTGAGATGTTCAGTCACAACACAAGAGAGAGGATGACAAGCAGAGTCCCAGCGAAGCACTGACACCACGTGGGAGGTGCAGCACTAAGGAAGCACAACTTTCTCTGCTGGAGAGAAAGCACGAGTTCACCAGCCTGCAAACTTCAACAGTCTTCTCTCGTATCTCCCCATAATTTATCACCCTGTTAAGCAGGACTAAATCAGAGCTACAGCAACACTTAGCCCCCAACAGCACCTTCGATCAGAGGGCTCGAAGCTCCATGTAGAGTACAATTAACCTTCTAGCTACTGAGGTAAATTACAACACAAGGCAAAGAACAAATCAGAACCTCGCCTCGAAAAATGAGGTCTGGATTCTACTTTCTTGCTGATCCTCAGCCTGACTACTCGTTCGTCTCACTGGAGCACAAACAAGGGCAGGACCAGAAGGCTTGGGACTGCCTTGGGCTCACCACTGCCTTCCTGCCTTTTAGAAAGTGACCTGGGTCCATGTTTGAGCCTGCAAG
>NW_009720946.1:0-6965 GCF_000703405.1 Apaloderma vittatum
ATTCTGTGATTCTGTGATTCTGTGACTTCAAAAGATCTATCTGCTTAACTGCTTCGACCAATTGTGTGTGTATTCTGAACCCATTGCAATGACTAAGCACTGTGAGTGCCAATTCTGAACTTCAGCCCCAAAACTGAGCCACTTGACACTGAAAAGTGTCACCTACACTTACACATATACCTCGGGTTCATCAGCTGGTGGCCTAAGGCTGGTCACTGCACTGAAGTTACGAGCCTGCAGAGATCTTTCCAAGGGCCGGTATAACCCTTGGTTTCTAACAGCACTGTGTGAGGAAAGTGTGATGCTCATTAGCTTTTAGATTTTAGTAAGAACTCCTAGGTCTGAAGTTAGATAAAGATCCTCTATTGTTTCTGCAGCACTCATGCTGCTCCATATGCTGAAAAGATATCATTAATGCCAAACCCATTAATGTGGAATAACACTGTGTTAACCTAGCCACTACTATGGGTAAAAAATTTTAAGTGGTTTAGGCAATTCTTTGGAAGCTGTGTTGGAGTGAAAGAGCGATTCATATAGCTAGTTGATATTCTGAGTTGTGGGATTACCCTCACCCTGCTCTATACCCACTCAGTCATGTTAACTCACTTGAATCTCTCAGAAGAGTAAGACCTGAGAATTTCATTTCCAAGTTGAGACACAGTTCTTGTGTGTTTCTATTACATTCTCTTCATCTCTAGGTTTCTAGATGCACAGGAAGGGTGGGAGCTTTTTGCAACAACTCAAAAGTAGTGTTATTTGGGCTCCAGTTAATGCCTAACTGTTAGAAACCGATGTGCAAAACCTCATATAGCTAAAGACACGACCCTGAAGAGCTAACAGACTAACCAAGGCGAGTCTGAAAGGGAAATACAGGAAGAAAGTGATTTGCTTGAGGGTGCACCAGAATTAAATGGACAGAGGAAGGAACATAATCCTGGGAACATAATCCTAATTATCCTAAAGATAATTAGCTTTGAAGAAACTGATGGGCACTGAAGCACAGAAATTTTGCATAGTTATTTATTTCAATGGGAGTACACATATAGCTGTAGCTAGATACATCTTATTGGTACTTAAATACCTTCAAAAGTCTGCCCTAATTTTATGTTGGGCCAGTATATTGTGTTGTTCCTCTGGCCATACGAAGAACTCATTCATCCCTAGAAAAGCAAATACTGAAATAGTGGGCTCAACTCCCTTGTTGACTTCATCTCTTTTGAGTCAAAAAATTCATCCTACTCACCACTTTGATTGTTTCAAAATACCTATTTTTAAAACTCTTACTTGGTTTATTTTCATTAGGCTCCAGCAGCTTTCTTGTACTAGGACTGACTCACTACATACTGCACTCATGCAAGTGTAACTGCATTAAGTTCAGTGAAGTTATTTCTAGTTTACGGTGGCAATATAGGACCTACCTAGTGTGAGTCACCTAATTCTCTTCAGCATGAAAAAAAATAAATTACCTTGTTATAATTTTTTTTAATGTAAGCTAAATGTAGACCTATGAGTAATACATTCCACAGCAGGTAGCAGGACACGAATGGCTGTTATAGTTCAAGCACGGCACGTGTGCAGTGAGGAAGGAAACTGAACTGTCACAGATTTGGTGATATCAATAAGCCTCTTGCAGGCATGAGTACAGGATGGCCCCCAGTTGTGGGAAACTGTAACACCACCTCCTTTAGGTCTCTCATTCTTTCTTTCCTGGGAAAGAGGGATAGCTTGGGTTTGTTCAGAAAATTCCATGTCCCTCAAGCTTTTCTAAAAGATGTGTCTGTTTCCAGGTTTATTCCCAAAGCATCTGCTAAAGGCAATTTAGCAGCTAGTCCTTCTCTGCATAGACTCCTCTTGGGGATATAAACCAGGATAGCTTGTCCCACATCTTTTTAAAAATAAACAACTGAACAAAAACCCACAACAAAACCCTCCAACCAAGCAAATCCAAATCTCCACCCTCAAGTTTCCCCTTGTTAATTCACACACAGTTGCTGATTGCAGGCAACTGCTGTGATGCTAGAAGAGGCATTTAATGGAAGACCAGGTGTATGTAAATGGTGATTTGTAAACATAAAGCAGGTAGATGTTGATACTGTGTTTCAGAAGCAAACTGAAGGCTCCATTTGAAAACAGCTTTATGTTACCAACACCATCTTCTTATTATGTTGGTGAGTAGCATTGTTTGACCTTATTTTTGAAATGCTGGTAGTTCAGGCATATAGGATGTTATTTTTTTTTTTTTTTGTGGATATCAGCATCTGCTAGTAGTATTCCTTTTAAAGCAAATGCATGCAGTGGTGATACCGAATCTATAAAAAAGGATTCTTTTGGATATATTATCTTCAACTGTAACATGCAAGTTCAGTGCCTGTAAATGCAATTGCTACCTTGGTACTTGTGAAATTTGATTGTAATTGGACTACAGGTGTGGAAACAATAAGCAACAAGAATAAAAAAATGTGTGTATGTTTTTAAAACTTCTTGCAACTAGGCAAATACCTTTTTTCCTAGTACTGTCATGTGTGAGAATATGCAGTTTTCTAATGAAGTGAAAACATTCTTGCGTAAAAAGAGCATTAAAGGTATAACTGATCGGAGAAGTGATGTTATAACTAAACTGCAAAAGGCACCCTAAGGCTGGGTCACATGTTTAAAATATGTAAGAAAATTTTAGCTAATCAGATCTTAATGAATAGTATCTTTGCTCAAATATGAAGCTTGACTGATAGAGAAGCAATTTATAAATTGACATGAAAGTCACTAACCAACAAAGAGGAAGATAATTCTGACAGTGCTGGAATGCAAGGTATGACCTTTTCAGGAGAAAGAATTAAGTTGTAAATAATGTCATTTGAAAACTTAAAGTTATACAGCAGAGATAAGAATGTGAAAAAACTTGGATTTCTTGGGAATAAGATATTTTTATCAATTTTGATTGGAATGGCCAGTCAGGTGGAGTTTTATTAAGCGTTTTCTTTTTGCAAGAAAATTTAGTGAAGTTCTGCGTCTGTCAGAATAAAACTTCCGAATCTAAACTCTTCAAGAGGAACTTTCTACTTTCCACAGTTCTGAAATTAAAATGAAAAAGTGTCTTAGAATCAGATATGTCCAAGTGGGCTTCTCTTAGTATGTGTTGGCCTATTTGAATGCTGGTAGGCGATCGTCTTAATACTGCTATGAATGTTTGCTCTTTTGCATCTATTCAAGTTTAAATAAGTAATTCTTTGCACAGTAAAGAGCAAATGAAATATTTTAAAATCCTTTTAAAGTAAATATCTAGGATTTTTATAATGCTAACATAGAATACATATGCAGGTATAAGAATGAGTATAATTTCTAAAGGTAATATTGGATTAAATACGTGATAGCCAGAGACATCATTTGTGCTTCTTAGTAAGCAGAAAGCAGCACTGCCATGCACTGTGAAAGGCTGTTGTAGGATCAAGAGCTCGCAGACAACACACAGTGCCAGTCTTTGCAACTAACTGTGTAGTCATATGGGTAACCATGCACAACGCCTTGTGGTTATTGCCTTACTCTCAGAATTGGCAGCTTGTGCTATTGCCTTCTGCGGAAGACAAAATCCACTGTAGTAAAAAGAGTAACACCTTTACAGCCTTTCCTATGATTGATGTGGTGTATGGGTTGGGGAGGAGAAGAGGTGCTGTCAGGATGGTTGTCTGCTCTTGCCATTCCTAGTCCTGCGCTCAGGCCAGTTAGGTCCCAAGGTATGTGCAATGAAGTGGTATCTGGGATTTGTTGAGACCTTGCTAGGCTCTAGGCTTCTTTTTAGAGCAAAGCTGCTATAAAACTGTTGGCATTTTCCACTGACTGACCACAGCCAACATGGCTGGATGTATCTCATCACTACCACTCTATCTTAGTGGGCTCTCCACAGATAAGGCCATACCTACCTGCTGGATGGAGACATAAAATCTACTGCTAGGATGCAGAAGTAACAGGATGTACAAGTGGCAGAAACTTAAGTTATTTCGAGTAGTAACTCATTCTTTCCTAGCTGCAGCAGCCCTATCTTACAAGAAATGGCAAGATTTGCATACAGGCAGATCCTTTTTCTACTGAAATTAGTGGCAACCACCACTGAGGTTAGCAGAAGGGAATGGCTACATCAGATTTGGGGCAATCTCATGGCTGAAGGGACTTGACTTAATTGCTCCTGATTTCTGACCCTCTCCTTTTCTCCTCCTCACCACTGGAGCCTTATCTCAGTTGTATTTTATTCTTTTCCTGCAGGAGAAAATACAAGAAAACATCACAGAGGTAAGAGTAAATCACAGAGGACTGGAAGGTATTTGTGAGTTGTCCGTCTCTTTTTTTTGTTAGGGGGTTTGGAGGAGGATTTTCCTGTTACCAGATTGGTTTTGTTCCCAGGGAAATGCCATTGTACTGATTGTTTTCCCCCTTTAAAGGTCCATCTTGTGCTGCTGCCGCTCCAAATCCCCTCTGACGTTAGTAGTAGTTCTCCCTGAGTAAGGACAGAAATATTTATGCTTGAAGGTCAAACCCTAATAAACGTCACTCTGTTCTTTTTGCAAGTTCTGCTGGTTCTAACTTCTGTTACTTACTCATGCTGTAATAACAAAATGAATTGTGGGCTTATAGTGTTGCTAATGATGTGTGCCTTTGCAGGAGACTGAAGAAAAAGGGGATCCTGTTGATTAACAATCCCTATTACAGCTACCTGATCTAGTTATCTTACTGCCTCCTTGCAGGAAGGAGGCCCAGTGGGAGTCTTTGACAGATTCATTTTTCTCTCTTTGGAGCCCTTGTGCTTGGTTGCTTCAGAGGACGCACTTTGCAGCCCAGTTTTTTGGTGCTGAGCTGACTCCCCCTCCCCTGCATGTGGAGCATTAATTGGTGAATTTACCTCATAGTGTGCTGAGCATCTTTAGCTCACGTTGACTTTAACTGTATTTGAGACTCCTGCAGAGTGCTTCCTGAAGACTAAACCCTACAGCTCTGCTGAATGTGCCCTTTAATGTTGTGTGATGATGGAGGGAGCTGGCAGATAAGCCAGCCTGATGACGTGATGGGCTAAGATATCACAGCCATTCCTCCTGTTTGCTATCACCCTGTACTGAAGATGATTGCTCCAGTGCAGCATTGGCAAGATGGGATAGGTGTGTGCTTGTGTGTCACAGCCACAAGAGACTGAAGTGTGGTAGCCTGAGTCATGGTTGAGGTGGGTTTGAGCTATGGCAGTTTAGTGGAAAGTACTGATTTGTGCTGAACTGTGATGCTGGGCGTTGTGTAGTGCCAGACGCAGGAAGAGGGAGAAGGCAAATACTCTCACAGTTGTTTTCCCAAGTGTGGGGCTGACGCTGTAGCTCTGTCTGCAGCTCTTCTTTTCTCCCCATTTCTCTTGCTGCTGCTGTGGTTGTTAATTAATTATGAACACATCTCCAGCCAGAAGTCTTGAGTTGCTGCAAGAGGGTTTGTTCTGGGGCTGAGATAGTTTCCAGAATGAATGATTGTTCTGTGTGTGTCCCTTGTGCTGCTCTCATTGTCCTGAGTGCCGTGTCTTATTTGGGTGTGTTTTCTGTGTACATAACCATGGCATCAGAAAGGTTTGTATTCAGTGTCTTTTCTGTACAGGAGATGTTGTATGTTAAAAGTTCCTACAAGCCAAATACACAGCTGTATCAATGCCATACAGAGAACTGAGTATGTCAGTCTGTTGTTTAAACATACCATTACAAGGTTTTGTGGCCTGTGAGACTTTGAACTTTTTTTCTTTTCTTTTCCCTCACTGTTACCTGTGTCTGCAGCCTGATGGATGGTGTGTGCCCTTGCACATGGGCTTTGTGGCTTTGATAATCTTGCTTGGTGGGTGCTGGCTGGAGGCTTGCGCAGTGCAGTGGGGTACCTGCTCTGGCTGAGAACCACACTTTGCCAGCACCTAGGGCAAATTAGCTGGCTCGTAAGCTTCTGACTTCAATTGCTACTTGCTGTGTGATTAAGGCATGGTGCTGAATGGGAAGTTGCACATGCTGCCGTCTGGTGCAGAGGTGTCACATCCAGGAAAAAAGTGGTAGGACAGCAGTTCGTTTAGAGTTTGGTTTTATGTAGCATCTCTCTGAGTTGGTAGTGATGACATGGATCAGGTCTCGCCTTCATATCCTGCTCCAGGGCTTTCTTTTTTTCCTTTGTTAAGTTTTTTTCAAAACAATCTGTAGTTTCTATGTCACTGGGCTCTGGATGGTGACTGGCAGCTGAGCTGAAATGATCTTTTGCTCACTTTTGCATCTTCTTCCTTTTGGTTCTCACAATGTGTGTTATCACATAAGAATGTCTAGGTGATTGTAAGCAGAACTTAGCTATGCAGGAGAGACGCTGCTGTCCTCTACTATGCAGGGCAAAGAAACAGGTTCCCCCAAGTGCAGACCTATTGGGAAGGAAGATGAGGTACATGCAAGAAAACTTGAGGAGAAGAGGTGGAGTAAAATCTGATCCATTCTAAAATTACAGTTGGAAATGACAGACGCTGTCTCTTGTGTTGATCATTTTGTTAACTGAGTGGACTCAAAGTATTTTGTAAAAATAATTTATTATAACTTTCCATATAAACTTAGAAGTTTCACAGCTGTCTAGACAACCCTAATTTCATTAGTCTCAGCCTACTAATTGTATCTTAACTGCTGAACTGTGATGTAGATTAGTCACAGAAATACCAAAGAAGTGGCATATTTAATCAAAATACAGGTCATCTATCATTGTCCTTTCTAGTTCCCCATGGGTAAGTGAATAGTAGATAAGTCATTAGAAAGTGACCGGAGAGGAAGTCAACAAGAGGGAGAACTACACAGGAAGCCAAAGCTCTCTTGAACTTCCAGGTCCTGGATTAGTTTTGTTTTTTCTGGAGCACCTGAAACCTCAGTCATGTTTGATTTGACTGTTGAGATTCTCATTTATCCTGATGTATTGGGTTGGCTCAGCTGGATTTT
>NW_009720947.1:0-11586 GCF_000703405.1 Apaloderma vittatum
TTCTTTATATTATTATTATTATTATTAATAATTTATTATTATTATTTGTTGTTGTTGTTTGTTGTTGTTTGTTGTTATTGTTATTGTAAAAAAAACAAAACAGCATTATTTCTTTTTATTCTTTTATACACAGAGGCTTTTGCTATTGCTATAAACTTCCATTTATTTATCTGATAAACTAATAGCTGTGACTTTTGAACTTGCAAAATTCTATATGAAGCAGTGCTGTCACGTGTGAATAAGCAGCAACAAATACAGTGAAACAATGTTAAGTTTGCACAGTTAAAATAGCAACATCTCTGAAATTCCCAAGTATAGATCCAATAGCATTGTTAGCTCAGTCAGCTTGTCAAGTCTATATATTTTACAATGTATACTGCAGATATCAATTATGATCACTAAATTAAACTTTAAAAGATGATTATAGATAATGCTTTCCATAGATAGCATCAGTTATTATGTTGTGAACAGACAGTATCTATCTTTATAGATAGATAAAGATGTCTACTTTCCTCCTCTTTAAGTTCTTCTCTGCTTTCCCACTCCAAGTATTCACTAAGCAGGTTCTGTGAATCAATTTTGGGGCTTTTGATTTAATTTAATTTAATTTCCTTTATTAGAACAAAGAAGAAAAAACATTTGTAAATCAGTCTCCCGAATTTTCTGAGTATTTTCAGGAGCTGAACAGGGTTGACCTGACTCAAAAGAAACCATAATAATCTGCCAGGGACCATTATATAAGCAAGAATTGGTCAAAATTCAGAAGCATGTCAAAGGTCCTCCTTGGGGCATTTCCCAGTTGTTCTACATTGCCCAAGTACTGAAAAGCAGTGAAAAGTCGAGGATCTGGTTCTTAGCTATTAAAAAAATTATCTCCTAGAATATTTCTCTGTCTGGCATGACAGGTAAAACATTTGCCAGAGTAAAGCCCCTAGGAAAACTATTCTGCACAGTGTAAGTCTTGAAAGAAAAGAAAAGGAAATAACTAAGCAGAAACCAAACTAGTCAATTGGAATAACGTGTTATTGTAACCCTCTTGCTTCCTTCCCTTCACTCCCTCTCTTCTGGTCATCACTTCCTTTCATTGTGCCACTTCTGAAGTTTCATCTCTGAGGCAAGGACTATCATTTTTCCATGCTAGTATTGATGTGGAGGCAGCAGGTAAAATGGAGACAATCTCAATGCAAGAAGTATAGAATTTCATGTTGGAATTATGACTGTGCTACTCCAACAGCTGCACAGCGACAGAGGCCTGATGCTGCTCCATCATGACCTAAACCGCTCTCACTCTGTAAACTCAGTAAATCTCCAGTTATGTATAATGAAACTACAGCTCCACCAGTGAGACATATATTTGTACCTATGTAAATGTTGGCCAGATTAGATAATAAACTATTTTAACATATAATTTATCACTCAATCCCTTGTGCTTTTTATCAGACTGTTTTGGGTTTTTTTAACTGGTAAGTGCTTTAGAATCCTTTTTTTTTAATGAAAGCAGACAATCTGATGCTACTTGTGATACGAGATCTCTATTTAGATTATGTACATGCATGGAACAACTAATTAGGCCGGTAGAACCTAATGTTTCCTTTATCATGCTGTTTTATCTGAATTAGGAAGAGTTAGCACCATACAACATGAACGAGCTGTAAGTGAGGCTTCTTGTAAGTGAGGCTGATTAGCAGTTGCTGTGAACAAATGTACACCAACAGCTTCAGATAGTTAAAAAGCTTCTTTGGACACCTTAAAGAAACATAATCTTGGGAAAAGCTGACCGTGGTTAATGATTGTTGTATAATTCTGGCAACCATGCTCTCATCCCATCTCTTTTTCTGGCTTTGATGTAGATGTTTTTTCAAATGCAATGGAATGACTGGGGTAGGCAGGAAGTTGAAAGAGCAAGAAGAGGGAACACAAACAGTTAACACTGTATGGCACAAACTGTGCAAAACCAGACAGAATTCTCCAAATGACAAGTAATAATTTCCAGGTGCGTTAGACAGTCACTGCTCTGCTATTTGGAAGACTAAATAATTTTATTATTATAACTTTTCTTTGTGGAGTAAGACAGTCTTCAGAAAAAAAACACAACAAAACAAAACTATTTAGGTCTCATGACAGGTTTTATTTTTTTGCCTATTAAATATAAAGTGTAGTGTTCCAGTATATTCATTCAGCAACAGAATGAGAGACCTTTATTTCAACACTAGTAGTTCTTTAAGATCTTAATGAATTTATTCTCTAATAATGATGATTCTTGTTCAAATGCACAGGGTTCAATTTGTTGCCCTGCATGAAATCTAAAAAAGAGCAACCTAATGATTTTGTTGCTGTTTTCTTTCTCTAGACTGCTGAACAGTGATAATACACTGTGGTCAGGTTAACTGTCTTTATTCATGAAACATAAGATATAGCAATATTCGGTTACCTTTACCATTTGGAGATTTCAATGAAGAAAAATACTCTAGTACCAAAGCCTTTAATTAGCCAATCATTTTTTAACAAAAACAGATTCCTAATGAAATAAATAGGAATACCAACTGATTAAAATCGAGTAATGATTTTTTTTTGTTTATCTTTGAAGTTTTGACATTTTTCATGAGAAGGAGGTTTCTATTCTTGGCCAGATATATCAGTAACACAGTATGAAAAATACTTTCAAATTTGAAAAATCTTAGCAATTCCATCAAAGAGACAGTTTTGGCCACTTTCACATACTAAATAGCATTCTGTAACAGATATAGTTCTACTGGGGTCAATACAGTTCCTGTTATTGCATGTTACTGATAACACTAAAAAAAATTACTGTAGCAGTGTCAAGGAACCTCATTCACAAGCAGGTTCATGCTGCACCAGCCACTGAGCAAACACAAACCCAATTGTAAATAAAAAGGATGACTCAAATTGTCATCAATGTAAATAGTACTACCATAGTCTAACTCTTGGGAACATAATTATCCCTTTGAAAACACTCAGCCCAACCTATGTATGTTACTTCTATGCCTGTAAACTCTCTCTTGGAGAGCCCAAAGTAAATTATTTTTATGTAAAAAAATCTGAAAAATATGGTGTCTCAATCCTCTGAGGTCACACACCACCATCAGCCCTCACAACATCCTGTATAGTCTCAATTTCTAGACACAAGCAATAGAATGAATTTCTTGTGACTCTGCAGACTAGCTATAGTAACTGGCAGTACCCGTGTGTACCATGGTCCACTCACTGGACATGAGTGAACTAATCTATTCCAGCTCTTCAGTAACACTGACAGTCTACGACGGATTTTTAATAACTTGAGCTATGCTTTTCTTTACTAAATCATAGCAAATTTTAAAAATTCCTACCTATTCAAGGAGTGACATAGAAGTCTACTGCATGACTTCTTGAGATTCTGGAAACTAAATAATATTTTGCGTAAGGCTTCCTCCCCAGTCCCCAAGGTACATTAAAAAACGGCTAGATTTCTTTGTTCTTAATATCTCAGTGCCACTTATTTGTCTTTCTCAAGGGTATGCCATTTTAAATGGTCTTTTACTCTATTCTTCACCCCTATAATATTCTTTGTTTTCCCTCTGATAGGTTTTCAGTGATTTCAGAAGAAAAGGAAAAGGCTGACGGTATAATATTCTTTGTCCTACCAAGCTGTTAAAAATCAGTTAGACAACCCATTACACCACACCATATGTTTCACAAAAGTGGGTGTTTAACACTTGTGCCAAATTTCTCAAAAAATATTTAGAATACTCCCAAGTCAGCTGACTAACGTGAACCACACAGGTTTTATTTCCTGATAGATTTTGTCCAACAATGTGATGAATACCTCTTGCAAACAAAAAAGCAGGGTCTGTAGGTCCCAGCTTGTGGAGGGCCAACTAGTACCAAGATAATTTTTATTTGTAACTCTGTGCCAGACTGGCTTTGTTGACGTGTTCTTAGTTCTCTTAAAGATGCTATTATCTCTCCTCAAGCTTATCCTTTCAACAGAGACACTTGCTGAGAACATTATAGTTGAGGGAGAGAATAAGCTATTTTTCTGTTCAGGCCATCTGTCTGTTTTAGCAGATTCAGCATGGTCTCTCTCATTTGCTCCTCTTTTAAGTTTCTTGGATACCTTTGGGATATTACCTGGACAGACTGAACTGTCTGAAAGGCTGTTTTTTTGGTTTGTTTTTTTTTTTCCTTTTTTTTTTTTCTGGGAGGATGTGGAACCTGTTGAAAGTAAGGAAGTTTTGCTATTCAATAATTCTACTTTATGACATGGCAGAAGCCCAAATAATTTTCTACATGCTGAACGGGGATTTGGCATGGGCTAGGCAGTTAGGTTTGGTGGATTGTCCTTTTTCTATATTTGCAAAATCAAGAAAGCACAGAAGGACATAAGAAATCCCCTCTTCTGCCTGAGGAACCTCAAACTCTCATCTCTCAGAGTAAATGCCCTGAACACCACTGCATGTTTGGAAAAGTGCCCTTAAAATTACTTCAAAGATCACCAGATAAACAGTGTTGGACGAGTGTTTTGTATCTCCTGGAGAGAAGGGAAATTGCAGTTCCTCTTCCTCCTTTGTCAATCTGGCTTAAATGTAGCCCAGCGTTTCTGTTGCTTTGATTATAATGGAAATAGTTCTGGCTACAGAAGTGAAACATACTGTTTTGGGCCAAACATAACATTTTTATATAATATTATGCTGTTCTCCTTTGGTGACTCAAAATCTCTTTTTCATTAGCTGGCTGAACCAAAAGATCAGTCTTCGATGTGGTCACTTTACTGATCAGAGGAATCCTCAGACCAGACAGAAATAAGAAATTAATCCAGACTTAGAACGCACTTTAGAAAGATGACTCAACCCTGACCGCCCTCTGCGATACAAGTACCATGCTCCATTGATCAGATTTCTCTCATGCAAACCAATCACTTTCATTTAAAGAGGAAAACAGCAATCTTTCTGAATAGTAAAAGAAGCAACGGCCTATAAAGTAGCATCTCATATTGTAAGTACAGTAGTATTTAAACTAAAGCAGTCAATATCTTCTTTAGGCAAGCAGAAATACATTTTCCAGCAAGGACTGAGAGTCAGCGACAGTCATCCATTGCTATATAAGAAATACCATCACATAAAATGGAAAATAATCTTCAAATGGGAAATAATCTCAATAATCTCAAAAGAAATCTCAATAATCTCAATCTTTTTAGTTCCAGTGACTCATCCACTTCATGGAAAAGTGATGATGACTATTCGATAACTATTTCTTTAAAAATTTCACAGAAGTGCTGTGAGAATTATTGTTAGAGGGGACAAAAGATAAGGTATGTTAACAGGGCATGGTCTTTGGGGGAACACTAATTTCTAGAAGCACTAAAACCTCCAATGTTTACTAGTGTCATCAGTTGCCACACAACCTGCTCTGAAAATAAATATATACAATTATTTCCTGGGCTGTGTTTGCTTAAAATACTTTCATTTAATGCTCAGCTGCAATGTTAATGAATCATAAATACCTTTTGATCACAGGTCAATAGGAGAAATAACAGTGCAAGCAAAGAGTTGCAAATTTACTATATAGTTCAAGCAGCAGATGGGCTGCTTGCTGAAAAAAAAATCTGCCAACTGGCTGGAGAAATGTTAGACTGAGCAAACAGTATCTCAGTTTTGTGAAGACAGCTCCTGCAGTGGCATTCATTTTCATCATGACATGGACTTCATCTCACTGTGAGCTTTCAGCTGCAGCACAGGGAAGAAGTTTTTTAATTCCCTTGCTCTGTCTCACAAACATCCACAGACACATCCTCAATGTCACTATAATAATTCTCTACTATTAAATCTGATATTAATATTAATTTGCTCACATACTCTGAACTTGTTCAATCTCCAGGCAGCAAAGCTTCAAATTACAGCTTCTCAAACAAGGTTTAACACGAAGGTACCCTTTAATCATGAAAGATGGTGAAAGTATATTTGAAATGATGGTACATCTTCGTCGTGTTCGTATGGATCATGTGGCACAGAATTGAATCGTTTGTCATTTTTTCCAGTAAGATGTAAGATCTAAACAATGCACTGGATGCTAGAAAGTCTCCCATATTTAGTATAATCTATAATAGAATACAAAACCAAATGCAAATCTGCAATATATTGTTGGTGCGGGAACATCAACTATGTAATACAGTAAATGTCATTCGAGATGGAACTGTAAAGTGGAAACCTGCTGGGGACATACAGTTCTCAGTTTTCTTTCCTTCACTTGTGACTATGATATGATATGCACATATATCTGCAATTCATTATACACCTTGGTTCATACAAAGAAAGAAATCCCTTATAATATTTGTGCTGAACTATTTCTAGAGTGTTTTCCTTTCTTCATGGGGCTTATAAGGAAAATCATCTATGCAATAGGAGGTAAAGGCCCAAAAGTCCATGAAACTTTAATCACATTTAAAAAATAATTTATTACTTGGCTTTTTTTTTTCTGTAAAGTTTGCTGTTCTATTTTACATGTAAGATGAAGTATATATTTATAAGTATTGAATGACACATTCACATGTAACTCTAATTCTTAATTCATTAAGCACAACTCTGTGGGATAACAACCAAAGTATGCCAAGCATTATACAAACAAATGACACAAAGAAAACTCCAGAGAATACAGATGAAAATTGGTAATGGTGGAATGAATTATATACTGAACAGTATCACATCACAAAATCTATAGGCAGACAGAAGAAAAAAATATTGTTTGTCAGTATTTGGAAAAAAACTCCAACAGGATACTTGTAAACAATATTTTTAGATCTGCAACTCTGCTAAATCAAGAATCAAGCTCTACATGTAGACTATGAAAATGCCAGAATTTCCTCAAGAGAGTTAAATGTATTAATGCTGGCAAAACCTAACTCTTAACATTCATAACATTCACATCAATAAATCCCCAAATGAAATTGTTTAAAAATTATAGCAATCTGCAGATTAAATGATATATTTGGTAATGTTTTGTACTTTTATAATGAACTTACTATGGAAAATATGTGACAACTTTTAAAAACCGCATTTCTCTGATAAGCTGCTGGTGAAAATGAACTAAGAAATCCTAATAATTCTCTGATTAAATATGTAGAAATCAAAAATGTCACATTTTGCAGTGCAGAAAAGCAATGTTTCTTTATTATTTCAAAAATTAACCACTGCAGTCTTTTATGAGCAACAAATGCATTTTACAGATGAAATATATGATGTCATAGCACTAGAGGACTGTAGGGAGATTACATGGTGGTTTTTAATGAGTTTCTCAATCTAATTGGAATTAATTGTAAAATTAACTTTTCATTCTTCCTTGCCAAAATAAAGGATCTTCCTGTCTTGCACCACACTATCCATTTTGCTAAACTACAGGCTGAAGGTTTATGACACTTCCATACTACGATATTACCTGTAATCAAAGTAAAATCAAGCTAGTCTTTGTCACTGATATCAGGAAAAAAATAGGCCAGGTCTATAGGAGCATTCAAATTTTCAACGAGGGATGTCAATTCTGCAAGTTAAAACTTTTTATTTCTTGAACTTCCAACTTCGTAAGTCTTTTCTAATGTATAACTCTGGAAAGACATTGTAAGTGAAAATAAGCAGCAGGGAAGCATGTACTCCTCACTGGTGTATTTTATAATACAGATAGAGGAAGTGGCTGTTTAAGGTAGAAAGAAAAATATATTTGACATATACATTTGTCATATCATAGTGGGGTTAATTCAGATTAAAATCTGACAATCCATTTTATGTTCAAAAACTATTTCTCAACAGCTATGACCTGAAAAATGATGCAGCTTTTGCAGTCCTAAGAGACATCTGGAAGCACTAAGGAACAAATACTTAAGCTAAGGTTAGGGATGTCTCCTTACTGAAATTCATTACACTGAGAGTTCAAACTATTCTGCTGCATCTCAGAAAGAAAATGAGTTTAGGTCTAAGTAACATTTACATACTTCTTCAGCCAGAATTTGTTTACAGGAATTCAGATTTAGTATGTGCGAAGTAAAGAAGTTTGCTAGTGTTTAACATACATAGACAGTATCACTAAATATGCACAGACTTCATGAATTTTTCAAGTAGACCTAATTATTAAGCATGTTTTAATATGCATGCTCCTTATGTATTAGCAAGTTGTATCATACACCTTACGTTTTACTTACCTGTATCACGAAATAACTACAGCTGTAAGGATACAAACTGTCACATCCTACTTGTACACCACTTGCTCATAAGATCACCAGAAAATTATTTCTGCCACAACCATAGTCTAGCTTCATAACTGTAGGCATCCCCACAACAATTCTCTCAAAGAGCAGCTAACATACACTAACATTAATAAGCTACTGACTGAGACTTCAGAAACCTCGTGATTTTTCCTTCATTAGATGACTTAAAATCCAATTTAGAATATAAATGGAAAAAAAGACAAGCTGATAAAAGCTACTCAAGGGGTTAAAAGTACTTTATGGTATGTGAGCATAAAGAGGAGAAGAGGGACAAAAATAACCCCCAGTTTCTGAGAGTTTCTTTCTCCAAGTGGCAGCTTAAAAACCAATACTTAGCAGAAATGTTCTGAAATTGTGTCTCTGTAGGGCATTTTTAAAAGAAATCCATTAATAACATGTTTGCTGTTGTTGAAGTGTCTACTCGGAGGCTCAGGCTGTGTGAAAGCCTGTCTCTCCACAAGAGAGATATGACAGGTTTGTCGGGAGGGATAGGACATGACTGAAGATGGATCTGTTGCTGCCCTGTTGACAAGTGGCAGGGACAGACAAGGAGATGGATCAGTAAAAATTCCCATTAAATCACGAAAAACACAACTTGCCCCTAACATCACCTCTGATAGTTTCTTAGACCAGCTGCTTCCCTGACACCCTACTGAGGAACAAATTGCTTTCCTAGCAGGACATTTGGACACTCCTGCATTAATAGATATGGATCCCAGCATGCCAAGTCAAGCAAGAAGGCAATTTAATATGAGCAACACTGTCATCTCAATTTAGGACAACAGTTAGGATGCCCTACAGGGCACTGCAACAGCTTCTAGAAGTACACAGTGTAAGACATTCTTTCTGTCTTAAGGCTATAGAAAGCTGGTATTTCTAGTAAATAGCCAAGTCAAGGAGAATGGAAAATGTAAATCCATAGATGACAACAGCATTGTACTGTCTAGGAGCATCAGTTTCAATTTAAAGGCCTTTCATTTCTGCAGAGAACTGCAGCAAAATTTGCAGGCAAAGAAAAGAGAAAAAGCCTTGAGGAGACAGGAAGAACAGTAGGTGACAGGCACTTCACTTTCAGGTGGAGGTAAATTTCAGAAGAAAAATGTAGCCAGTTCAGATAGCTGTCTAACATAACAGTGGAACAGTAACAGGAAGGACACAGTAATTTTTAATATTTACTTTATGAGAGTGAATGCTTTTAACATCTGTAGGTGCTCTCAGTAATCGTGCTTTTATTTTTGCACAAGTATACTCTTCATCGCCATCTCCAAAGAACTCTAAAGAGGAAAACAAAGTGGACATGTCATACTCTGAAAACGGTGGGCAGTGTAGTGGGGCAAGTTTCCATGACTATGTGGAGAGAAAGGACTGGGGATTTCCTGACTGGGGATTCCTGCACACCATATAAAGAAGGTATGATCAGAAAGAGCAGCACTGGTTGATTTGCAGCTGTCCACTTGCAGGATAAACTATATGATGTCTGTATAACTACTACTCTGACAAAATTAGCTGCTGCAGTGGAAGGGACAAACACTTTATTCAGGAGAGTAAGTGGACAGGCGGCCCTTCTGACTACCATCTCTATTGTACTCACAATTTTCTTACTCAAAATGACAAGGAAATCAAAGTCTGGATGCTCTGGTTGCTTTCCACACTGCAAGTCCGCTGCACAGCCAACTAATGAGGCAAGAGAGCTCTGGCACCATTTGAGAAGAAAGATGATGTAGGCAATTGTTGACTGAAATGCCGAAAAATGGGATTCCCTGACTTTATTGGTAGTTTGGCTGCTGATGGCTGTTTCTGGTCTCCGGTGTCACACGTTAGATGGTGTCATTCAGTGCTCCTTAACTTGATCTTGGGTAGAGTGCAGAATACAGATCTGTGGAAATAGTGATTGTTTGGAAGTCCCTCTAAAACTCCAAATCATTACTAAGATTATGAAAGTAATGAAAAAAACCCATTCAAATATTAGAAGTCACATAGTTAACCATCCATGAAATAATGCTGTAAAACTTAACAACTACCCTTCTTGGTGGGGAAATGTCTAGACATTCAGTGTTTGCTTTATCTTTCCTGAGCTCTGCTTGAAATCATCTTTTTTTTTTTTTTGTGTAAGAGAACTAAGCAGTTGCTTTTTAAAACATTTTCAGATGAGCAGCCACTACTGCTTTCCTCAATCTTGACTAATCTTCACATTCCAAATGACATTATATATGACAGGAAACAACACTCAGTTCTCTGTGCTGCTGCTACTGCCATTTTTTTCCCCTATTGCTTCAATGTATATGGAATTAAACAACTCTCAGCGAAAACAAATCCAAGTGGTAGTCATTCTAGATATGTGGTGGAGCAAGTCAAGACATCAGAAAAAATCTTCCAACTTCCTCTGCTGACAACCCCAGGTAGAAAAATGTAAACCCAGAAACATTTGAAGCAATGTTTTCAGTGTATTTCTAATAATGAAAATTGAGAATTGTAAATTTCAGCAATAATATTTTACTGGAATGATATTATGCTGTTCTTATCTCAGTAGCTGTTTACAGAGTTCACTTGTATACACAAGAACAGAATGTTAACATGTGAAGTTATTCCATCCCTGTTCTTTAACCTTATTGACAGCTCGCTTAATTGGTCACTGTTTTCAATTCCTTGATCCACAATCAACTGCAAAACAATGCAGTACAAGTTCTAATGACATGACAGCTACAGTTAAACTGTACTACATGATGCTACAACTGAACTAGATAACATACCTGCTTGATCTGTCTGTACCTATCATGGTCAGTATGAGTAGCCTTTGTTAATTAAAAAAAAATAAGTTTTAAATAAAAAACCAAGCTAGAAACGTGAATCCCTGTCTTTTTAACTGCCCATTCTGATTTTTCTTCACTGTATGATGTTTTCAGGTTTGAAAGAGTACAAAGGAAAAAAGCTTTCCAAGACTAATCATGAGAGATCAGATCTAAAAAGGCCATATAGGGACAGCCAATCATTCTCTAGAAAAAATCTTCCCCCCTGCATGAAAACTGAATAGCATGCAAGGAGGTCCTGTCATAATTATGATCTTGGAACCACATTAAACAATCAAAGTAGACTGTGAGATGAATGCAAGTAGCCAATGCCAAGAGTGACATTAAGGGAAAAGGAAACTTCCAGTTAGGATTCCCATTAGCTTTTTCCTCCTGCCTGATGAAGAAAGTTTAATATACTAGTCACAACTATTTTATTAGAAACAATCATAATGTTAGACAGTTCTGTTAAGTATTAATATCATATTTCTTTTCAGAAGCTAGGTTTACATTTCTAGGGATATGTCGTGGTTTGACCCTGGCCGGCAG
>NW_009720948.1:0-2833 GCF_000703405.1 Apaloderma vittatum
CCCTAACATTCTGTGATTCTGTGATACATCTCTGAGCTGTCCCACTTAGAAGAATAGAGGGGTCAATGTGTTCAAATGTGATTACAAGGTTGAAAGTTTCAGAAAGGAAGAAGTTACCAAATAAACCTACCAAAATAATTTTGTGCAGCTTTTATAGCTGCCTCCCCAAATACTTAACTGGCTTCATCCTACCTCAGCAGATCTAGGAAACAAATAGCAAGTGCAGCATTACAAGACTTCATTTGTTATTGGATACAAATAACATAGGACTTCTTAATACCGAACTGGGAAGTGTGAGGAAAACACTAATGAAAAGTGGGATGAGTTAGTCAGGGGACAAGTGCCATCACCATGGAATAGTTAGTAAATAATACTTTCAACCACCTGCAAGTCATTTAAGAAACAAAACCATATACAGCACATTATGTCTTAATAACTTTAGTGCTTTTTGAAGTATTCTTGCTTTTCAAGCTCCTCTTGCCAGTCTGGCTTTCCTCAAGCCAGTGCTTTACAGACTTAAGAAATATATCTTTGCAACAAATTGTACAACAAGGACTTTGCAGACGAAGTGGGACAGCCAGTAACTGCATGGTCGCTCATGTCCACAGTCAAGTTCTTCAGCAGAAGGTCAAGTCCTTTTCGGAGGCTGAACTACAAAGCTCTTCTATGAAGAAAGGGTCTTTTTAATATTTGTCTTCCACTTACACAGAAAATAAATTGGCAAGTTTCCACTTGGAACTCAAAGACAACTTATGCAGTTTTTCAGTGCCACTATCAAATCAAATTATTGCTGGCATTCCTATCCTTAAACTTTTTGCATTGCTTCACGTGCTAGTATATAGCTCTATGTAGGTAGTACAAAGCACAGACAATTACCTCAGTTAGCCAAAATCCAGTGGCATATAGGTAATTTTAATCAAATGGAGCTGCTGCTCCACTTTATGGTGTCAACTCCAGAAACAGCTACAGCAGCCCAGAAGTGCTGCGGTATCAAGTGACTCAGGGTGTCCCCACTACACATCAAACCATGGCTTTAGTGACTAGAGTCACTAGTAGAATAGCATCTAGTGCACACTTCTTTGTGTTTATCCTTAAGTATATACTGCTTATATAAGCATGTACTGACAGAAATAGATCACTTCTAGATGTTACCAAAAGGGTGTAACATTCACCCCGTCTCCTGGGGCTTGAGAAAGGACATCAGTGGTTCATCTTTTAGTAACCGTTTTCAAGATGGCATGGCTGTGGAGAATAAATTCATCCTCTCAAGAGTAGCAACAACAGTAATGCAATGGGTGCCGGAGTGAAAACTGAGGTTTTCTGGTCCTCCTTAAGAAAGCACTTAGAGATCCTGACCCCAGAGAAAAATGGAGCACAGGTAAGAGGCTCCTCTGAAAATAGCTCAGGTTTTGAACCTTTGCTTCAGTTGGTTGAAGCAAGACAAATCTTATGTATCAGGTAAGGGGGGCCCTCATAAATTGCTGCTGAAAAAAAGGCCACGTTTAAAATTAATTTTCCTTTTTCTTACTAAAATGTACTGTATATATGAGTGCCAATTAGATGTCCAAAGCTTTTCCTTTCCTGAAAGATGTACCCCCCATACATTTAAAATCATTTGCCATTCTCCTCTCAATTCATGGATTAAGTTGCCATGCAAGTCCTACCTCAGATTTGTACTATCTTCCAAGAAAAGGTTTGCTTTTTATTCTTATGCTAGTAATCATATATGTGATTCAATTTTTTTACCGATTTTTCTGTGTAATCCATGTACCTCTATGTTCTTAATCAAAAAATAAAGTAGGATTTGTTAGCTATGTTTTTAGTATACTGGGCCGAATGCCCAGTTCATTATTACTTGATGAAATAAAAATAAAAAAATAGGTTAGATTATTTTAGCTATTTATTTTTGCTATTAATTTAACTTTTACACAGATATACATAGTTTATCATAATCTTAGCATAATTACAGAGCAAAGCAGATGGAATATTGTAAATTGAGCTAATTTTAGGGTCCTCCAGCCTAACATAATAGTCTCTCTCTTGCCAGGAAACCAACACAGGAAGAATAGATTAACTCTTTTATTTAGGACCCATCCTCTGACAGGAGCAAAGAGCATATGATCCTTGTTGGAGCAAAGCTTTATCCAGAAAAGTGTGAGACACTGATCTTAGTCCAGCAGCTAAGTACCTAAAGACTTTGATGAATGAGGGCCAGAGCTCTCAGCACCTTGCAGCAGGGAGTTTGTAGTGAGACAGCCTCTGCAGGAGATGGGATCACTGCTCTTAGAAATAAGCAGGCTGCTAAAATAGGTGGTTCAGTTAACAGGGCAAAAAAATGCTGAATATAAAGGCAGATTTAAAGTCTTCACTTCATGCAGGGCCTTTTTAATATATCTTGAATTAAATCTTTGATGTCCAGGAATCTGAATTACCATTTGAGAGAAATTATTTTGAGATGTTACACAGATTTGTAGAAACTACAGGGAATGCCAGCTATATGTATAAAGAAGATTGAGAAGCTAAACCTACCAGACATGCTGTACCTTGCCCTCAAATGAAACAACAGAGCCACTAAGGAGCTTGGGCTAGGAAGGGAAAAGGAGGACTGAAAGCCACTGCAAGGCTGATAAGAGCTGTAGAATGGTTTGGTCTGTTAAAAACAACTGCTAACAACTTTACGACATAAATGATACCTGCCATGCCAAAGCCAGTACGAAGACATTAGTATCAGTCATCAGAAATAAACAGTAAAGGAGAGACGTGAGATTTACAGTTGTAGCATGTAATCTATGGACAAGATAAAGGATATATATGTCATTCATAGTATTTTTCA
>NW_009720949.1:0-9151 GCF_000703405.1 Apaloderma vittatum
TGCCACCCGTGGGCCCTCTGGACAGCGAGGCCAAAGCCATGGCTGATGGTGTTTTCTTCATATCAAGGTAGATCAATTTGTCTGCAGCATCTGTGTGCAGGTGACAATGTTGGTGAAGTTCGTCATAAACAACAGAGAGTTGCAGATGGTTCAATATGTTACTGCAGTGTCTTTCTACAGGAACACTTTCCAGAAGTTCAGAATGACAGCGCTCAGACAAAATTATATCTGATGTTAAATACCTGCCTCAGGCACATTCTCTTACAGATGTGCTGATACCTCAAGGATCTTTCTGGCAGGGCTCAAAACAAGGCATCATTCTCCTAACCTAATAGATGTCTCTGTTTTGCCACAGCTTCTCAGAGGGAACAGGCTATGAAAACAACCCCACATTTTCAGCATCACTGATATGCTATCTGTGTCCTTTTTTGCACTTGTCTTATCAAAGTTATCTTCTCTGAGAGCTCTTTATTCTTCAACGTGAGCTGAAACTTAAAGGCCTAGACACTGGCTTCAGAAGCCTGTGGATGCAGATGTCCTTTCAGGAACTATTTTCAAGAAGAGTAGCAGATGTTACAGACAACATGACATCAGAGTATGCACAGATGCCTGGTGTATGTTTTAAGTTGGGTTTTAAGTTTTGGGTTTGGCTTCACAAAAGTAATTTTGCAATTAATTTGTTGGATAACGTTTGCCTTACTAAATTGTCAGGTTTAAAGATCAAAATGAAGTCCTGCAGCTTTTGCTTTCTAGAGTTGTGTTCATAAGAGTGGTGAGAGAGGTGCACACAGAGAGTCAGAAAGGTGTTTTTCTGTGCAGAAAACCCTCTCCATTCTTCACCCAAGGAGAAAGAGGAGGACGTGTGGCCATACAAGTAGGAAAAGGAGAAGTTCTTACTTTTGAAGTAGACTAAAATAGCAGTCTTCCTTTGGGCTACTTGAAGCTAAGTGTTCACATTCTGTCATTAGTCAGCCTTCAGAGGCTAGAGTTGAAATACCTGAACAATCTAAACTCTGTCCTGTGTAAAACCACAGAATTGTGATTAATGCTTGTTCACACTGGTTGTGATCGTAGACCAAACCCGTTTTTATACTTGCATTACATCTTCATTCTTTTAGTCTTCTCCCTGCTGTGATTTTGGGACTGAATTGCAATCGTGTTTGTTTCTTTCTGTTTATTTACAGTTTAACAAGGATCCTGAATTTTACTTAATGTATAATTTAGATGATTACAACTGGTCTGTTAGGTATTTTATGCTATGATATATTTGCCATTATGTACACTTAAGGATCACTTCTTCATGTAGCACTTCAGGGGGGAGGGAATTTTCTCTCCTTTTAAGTATGAAGTATTGTATGTGACTATTGAATAACAATCCTAAGGATAATCTTGGGGCAGGATATACTATTGATGAGTAACTCCTTCATATTCCCATTAAATCTCTTCCAACTTTTACAATCAGATACACTGTATCTGGAATGCACAGAGAGGTTGGAGCATGTTGACAGACACCACGAACCCGGCCCCTTTTGCTGCCTCAGCTGATGATCCCGTGGCCCAGGCTGGAGGAGACCTCAGGAGGTCTCAGTCCAACCTCCCTGCCATGCACTGCTGGGAAGACTCCAGCTCTGTCATCCTGCTGGCACCCCCCTCTGCATATTAGGTGCTGGGAGGGGGGCTGCAGTCAGGCTCTGCTGAAGCCATCTCAGCCCCAATCTGAACCAGCCCTGGTTCCCCAGCCTCTCCTCACAGGACAAGCGCTCCAGCCCTCACCATCTTGGTGGCCTGCTGCTAAACTCACTTCCACTGATCACAATTCCTTCTTTTTGTGCAAAACCCAACGCAGCAACTCCCAATGGAGACTTTTGCTCCGTTGTATTGTCCTATTCTCTTTATTAAGCCTCTCTGCATTCACTGATAGCCTGTTTAATTTGTCAGTTTTCAAATCATGTATTTCAAATTGGGAGTTGAATTGTTGCCATGTTCATTGATTTGGAAGGGCTATGAGGCTTGGAAAACTTACAAAGGCTGTATGTAGCTAACAGTAATAAAGAACAGGTGCTCATCAACTGCTTTTCAGGCACACTAAATCCTTTGGAGGCTTCCTTGGTTCCAGTGTTTCCCATCACCAAAAAATACCATGATGTGCACAGGCAGTCTCCGGTTAGTCCTTGCTCCTGTCATGAAGCACGGTCATTATGTGGTTTTATCAGAAAGAGATAAATTTTTTGCAAATACAACATTGTAAAATACTTCGGTTGGGATTAGCCATTTAAACCTCTAAAAAGATTTAAGTTGAATTTACTGTCTGTTACCACCAGATGTCAGTGATAACACTAAAGCAAAGCACATTTACCTGTCGTTAAAGTCTTGCCTCAAAGGCAGACTTACACAACCACCTATTGTACACAGTTTGCACCATGGCCAACGGGTGTTTAACGTTGCAGGCATTCATTTAGCATTTGTCATCCAGAGCTTATTCAGTATAAAGCCCTTCCTAGCATTGTTCCTGCTTATCATGCATCGGGTTGTGTAATATTTTTGCCAGAACCTCTCTAGGTTGGATGTAGACAGGCTTAGGAACAGGGCTTCCCTAAACGTACAGCCCTGGGAGTAACTGAGAGACCAGTGTTAGGCTTACTGATGCAAACTGGCAAGGTACCAAAAAAAACGTTGGCCATATCTTCAAGTCAAAATAAAAAACCTGAATATCAAAATGGTGATAAAATCCTACCTTCTGACTTGTACCAAAATGGTTATATCAAGAAACAGAGGGTTAGGCTCATCCTATAGAGACCACCATGGGGCTAGATGTGGCTGATACAGAGAAGATGCCAGCAGCCACCCTCACCCTCTTGCCCAAGGCAGGCAGAGGGGACAGACCCAGACAGGATAGGCCTGGGGGCCAGCAGGACACTGGGAAGTGACTAACAGGAAAGCTATCATCACATTTGCCTCTTCTGCCCTGACAGAGCCTCGCATGGACATCTCAACAGGCAGTGGAGTAAAGGCAGATGTTCCTGAAGCTCTTCAGGTTCACAGCAATATCTGCCACATGTGGTAAGCCAGCAGGCCAGGTGCCGGTCTGAAAACGGGATGTCAGGAATGAAACCTAAAGAGACAAATATCTGCTCTGCATCTCGTACCCTCGAAAGGGATGTCCAGACTTTTCACTGGACCACTTGTATGTGTGGCTTCAAGGCACACCCTGTCTTCCCTCCATCCTGGGCTAGGACATCCCACGGTAATCAGGGCAGCTATTGCTTACATGGAAAAGCTCCTTCAGAAGTTGTCAGGTATTTGCCTCTCTCTGTAGGCAGCTGAAAATCAGAAGTAATGAGATGTAACCATCAAGAAATCCATTCAGCAGTTTATCAGCAGATTTGAATGTGTCAAACCGAGTATCTACAGTCAGATAGTTTGAGGTCAAAATTAGGATAACAGACCATGGACAGTTTCTAAAGACGGAATAACCCTTTGTAAACTCTGGGGGTTTAAGTTGAATTAATTCAATATATGTTGAAGTAATTCAACTGTGCTGTATTTTTTTCATTTAGCATTCATTCCTAAAAGTATCCAAATATCTGTAAGCAGTCTGAAATTAAAATTATCCACACTCAGCACATCTGCCTGTTACTATTTGAGAACAATTGCTAAGTTTCTTTTGATAACAAACAAGACAGGAGTAAAGGGCTGGCAGTGAAAATTCGGGTTAGATATTTAAGTCAGTGGGATCAAGATTTCACATTGGTTTTCTTTTCATGAGGATGGGAGACTCCTGTCCTGACTTCATATAAATCAAGTCTTATGGCTTAGTTTATCTGGACTAAAAATAAATTAAAAGGACCTTAAGGTGTGGCTTGTGAGAACTGTAAATGCTTTAGCTTCTTTAGCAGAATATTAAATGTTAGTTTTAGAGATTTGTCTTTACTGGATGTCTTGACATATCTTTACAAGAGATTCAGCACCACTAAGAGGATTGCTGTGGATATTTGTGAAAAGGCCCAAGTAACCAAATGCTGACTTGAATATTTGTTTTGGAAATTGTCCAAGGGAAAAGTGGTCAAGTGGAAGATTTCAATTTCTGCTTTGTGCTTTATTAGCTGGAAAATTTAGTTAGAGAGTGTTGAATTGCATTTAAATTGTGTGTGACATTATTTTTATTCCTAAACTTCCGTTAGAAAAATTAATGAATTGTATCCATTGCAATAATTTAGGAATATTGGCTTGTGAAGGGTCAAGAACATGTTTAGGAGAAATTCCAGAGCTCGCACATCACATCTGATTTTTAAATAGCATTAAAAGTGCTGTTCAGAAAGTCCCCATACTTACTTACCTGAATCGATGCTAACAATGCACACTATAACAAAAATAAAAAGCAGGTTTAGTCACATCTAGAAAGACTTGCTCCTGACTTCATAACTTTTTTTTTTTTAAAGTAGAATATGATGAGTTTTCTTGTTTGTTTATGCTGTAAAATTGTCAATAGACTACAAGGTCAGACAAAGGTTAGCTAATGTTGCTTGGGATTTCACCCTCCACCCGCCCTAATGCGGGCAGAGGGTACTTATGGAAAGTTATGTGAGGACTTCTTCACACAGATAACGTGTACCCAAGTTTAAAAGAAAAATATTATAATGGCCACCCCCGAGTCACCTTTTGCAAGTGACTGTATGCTGGTGGAATGACATTACTGTGCTCTGCAGCAAGCCTGGCACTCATGTTCTTTTGGCTGAATGGAAATTATTTAAGTTCACTCTAATTTAAAGACAGCAATAGCAACAGAATTTACTCAGGAGCCTGTCTTGCTCTTGTGCCAATAAAAATTATACTGCACTGACCCAGAGAGGGCACCTTGCTAGCAGACAGATCTGTGGTTGGGCAGGTTCTGCTGCATTTCCTTCCATTTGCACTAAAACACTTGCCCAAGGCAGCATTAGAAACGTGCAGCAGGGACAAAGCAACATATACGGAGGGAGCTGGCTGGTATTGAGAGGTAGAAGACTTGTGCACTTGACAGAGTTACAGCTGATCCTTGGGTGTCTGCTGTGCAGTGGTGGCAAGTGAAAGCCTTGAGGCTGGAGAAGAAGTGAGGCTACTCCAAGGTGACCAAGCTCCATGGTCCTGTAAGCTGTCCCTCAAAATCCCCGTATGTCCAAGAGTTAGGGAAGAGAATTCCAGCATGGGTTTACCTGCTCCCCACGGGGCTGGGCCACCACTTCTGCCAATATAATTCTTCACAGAGCTGATGCCTGAGGTCACCTGGCAGGGTCTGTTCCAGCACAAACCACTGCTTATCGTGCGAGACCGCTCCAGCCTGGGAACCACACTTGCCCTGCTCAGGGATCCACTCCTGGTAACCCCTGATCTGTGCTTCTCAGTAACTCAGTCCTTCCCAATACGTACATGGCTTCTGAAGGGTATTTTATTGATGTGGCAAAGCCAAACCCATGAGAATTAGCATTTCCTGGAGCAGCCCTCAAGGTCCTCACACCGGATGCTCCAGAGGTGCCTATGGAGAGTCTCACAGGTTCCTGCTCCACACAGTGCCAAGGATGCACTTGCTGTGGGAGCCACTTGGGTCCACAGCACTACAGGGGTATTTTGGGGTCGGTGATGGCTTTTGTGGAAGAGGGTTACAGGCAGATACAGAGCAGGCTGGCAGTGACACAAGTTCTTGGCTTTCCCAAAGCTTGTGTCTTCCATTAAGGTCACACATGATGCTGGGTGACCATGAACAAAATAGCTGAGAAATATGTTTTTCTGTTCCAGGCAGGTATAAAAATCTAGACATTTAAAAAACCTTAAGAACATAGTTATCACAACAAAATCAGCTCACTAATATTGGAATTCACAAATCCAGTAGTATTACTTTTGTTTATATTATTGTGTATATTATTTTGGTAGGTATCCCCAGATTTGGAATGAAGCCCAATCCTTGCTGCTGTTGTGGAACTGAGCTCAGTGACCTACCCCCTCCTCTCTCCAAGCCTGTGTACTCTGACTGAAGTTTTACTGTCTTTATTCACACTACATGCTAACTCGCTCCTGGATAAAAGCGCATATTTATGAAACTGTTATTTCTGAAGGGCTGCTAAAGCCATTGAGCAGCATCCTTATTGGCAACGCAAATGGCAGTTGCACAAAAGAAATGTGACTGCAGCAGGACTGGCTTCCATTGTCAACCTCTATAAGCATGTGCCATCTCTCATTCTGTATGTACACAGCCTCTCTCTGATCCCCTGCAAAATCAGCAGAGCAACAGGAACACAGGCAAGACGGAAAGAATAACAGGTGTGCCATTTGGCTTTTGCTGGGTTACCCACACCCACCCTGAGTTGGATCCTGGCATTCTCCTCTATGGGAGGTTGTGCCTCTGAGCCAAGGGCTGTACACTGGATTAAAATCCTATCCTTATGGCAAGGATACTCCTCAGCAGAATCACATGCCCTTCTTTTCACTTCTCCTCAGGGAAAGGCTCTTCCCCTGGGCTGTTCCCCCCTGCCCTAGGACAGATACATTGGATTTCCATTATGCTTAAAATAAGCATGAGATTCTACAGGAATTCTCCAACCTTGGCAGGAAAGTAATTAAGCTTTTTTCCAGATCTGTCCTGAATATTGTTTAATACAACGGAACAATCACGCTCCTGTTCCCCATATGATCTCAGGGCATTTCCACTTCTGAGCATTAAAATCAGGCTTCTCTTTGGAAAAACAAACAAAGAAAACATGAATATGGGCAACTGACTCTTCAATGGAAAATGCATGCATTACCCATCTCCCTCTGGCAGCAAGGCTTGAACAGGAACTACCTCTGACCCACAAGGCAACTATGTCTCCCTGCCACAAGAAAAAATCCAAGGTTCAAGCCCAGCAGACTCCACTTCCAATTTCCAAGCCCTCTGTCAGTGCGCTGTTCTCAGCAGGTGGCTGCTCACCTCCTCACAAGGCCCTCCACACCCCCTCAGAGACACTCTGTCCTCTGCCGAAGGCAGTGCTGAGCGCGGATGTGGAGCCGGAGGACACCTGTGGCGTGCACAGACCCACCACGGGCCTGCATCTGGCACTGGGCTTCACCAAGGAAAGCTGGGGGCAGAGGCCAGGGCCAGCACTACACAGCCTCTCCTCCCACACCTGTTCTGCTGTTGCTGACGTCTCACCCTTGGTCTCACCCTTCGGCGTCAGCACGTTTGAAAGGTCTTGTCCCATGCTTCTAGATAATAAGTACGAGCCCTTGGAGATGCAGAGCATGGAATTTGTAATTCTTCAGGCAGGTATTGCTGGTATTTTACTCAAATGGCCCATCTGGCTAAATCTGACAGCAAACGAGAACCGGAGCTCCATGGTTTTCTCATGATGCTTATACAAGCAGTAAACCTTTTGGCTTGTGGCCATCTTCAGACATACAGATTATTAATGCTTCTTTTTATCAAATAATTATCTAGGAAATACAGGCACGGACCAATGCTCAGCCTGAGAGTGAGGCATTATTCAAACAGACAGCAAAGCAACCATCACTCAATCAAAGTAATAGGCAAGAAAGAACAGAGATGTGTGGGAACAGCATTTATGTTTCACGGAAGTTTAAAGCAGTAATTTCTGTTTATGGTTTATTAAAGATTGTGAGAAAAAAATCCCACATGTTGAATGAAATGGCAGTTAAGCATAGAGATGACCATGCTGTGTGAGAACAGCAGCATTTCTAGTCCAGTCTAGGTATCTTCTAGAGCAGCCAACAGGAATCATCTAATGACAGTGTGAGGACAGGGGAAGCTGCTCCCCAAAATGCTTCCGCAGGATGCGGATTTGCACCTCAAAGAGATACTGAATCAGAAGGGTTTTTTTGTTGAACATCCCTGCTCAGATTTTTCTTCCATGATCTTACCTAATTGCTTTTTGAACTTCTGACATCCCTGACATCCTGTAGCAATGAGTTCCAAGATTTAATTGGTTTGTGTGAAGAGGTACCTTCTTTTGAACCTGTCACCTTATAATTTCATTTGATGATCCCTTTCCCCCCAAACCAGCTGCTATGTTAAGCATTTCAGTAAAGACTTCTCTTGGAATCCAGTGACACCTTTGTAAAAAACACAGAATAAACATCGTATTTAGAGAATTCAGCTGGATGAATATATACATATAAAAAATAAATAAAATACATTGCATAATATCTTCCCAAACAGCATATGCATATTATAATCTTACCAAGGTCTCATAAAAAAAAAAAGCAAAATTAAATTACCCTCCAAAAAAGCGCCAACCCCAGCAATCCTACAGCAGATACCTTATCTGATAGGAAAGTAGCAATGCAGTATACACAATTAGTAAGGTGACAACATGTGTAACACAATTGCACAGTGCAAACGAAGAAGAGGTGTGCTGTGGGCATTCCACAAAACTAATGCAGTTTAAGCAAGTAGGAACACATCTTCCAGGTGACCCACTGTACTTCCAGCATCTGAAATCCTGAGTATTGTCAGAAACTTGGCATATTTTTAACATTTTCCTAATCATGTATTAAAATTTTAGCAAAAATCTTCAAATGGAAGACCATTTGCTTTCATTATGAGAGGTGTTTGATGCAATTCTTCTCTAGCCACCTCCATACTAGCCACCTCCATACAATGCATCATCATCTTTCCCAGAAGGAAACAGGATAAAAAGAAAACCCCACCTTATGTTTTTCCATTGATGGATATGGGTGCATGTACTTGTGCACGTCTGTATGGGATTGGGAGGCCTGAGCAATAAGGCCCGAGGAGGGCAGGCCTACATCTTTCCATGAGGAGGTTACCCAGAAAGGGCCTGGCCCTGTAATACCTCTGAAACCATTTCCTGTTGCAGCACGGTTCAGACTAATGGAGGAGAGATAGAAGAACATGGGCCGACACGTTAAGCTTCATCACCTCATTTCCTTCACTGGCAAGAGCCAGTCTCAGATCTGAACCAGATGCTGTTTGAGCAGCACGTACCACTGCCAGGGACAGCGGGTGTTTTCATGATGGCATAGCATCAGCCACCCTCAGTTATTTTAGCGAGATCAGGAGAGCACGGTTTAAAGGAAGAAATGGACTAAAACGAGCAGGAAGCATCTCCGCGTCGTGGAGGGGAGGCGATGCGACAAGGACAGGCTCCACCGCCGCGAGGCC
>NW_009720950.1:0-5232 GCF_000703405.1 Apaloderma vittatum
GAGCACAGCAGTGTGACCCTTCAGGGCTGCACCACGTCATTACATGATGGATGTCATTGAGGAAACCATGACGCCCTGGTGACATCACAAAAGTTTCAGGAACCACACCCAGAAGCCCTAGTGCAGGGCCCCAGAACACAAAGCAGGCAGCAGGGCCAACTTTGGCCTTTTCAAGCATTTGCTAGGGGAAAGCCCGTGAGACAGAGCACTAGAAGTTAAAGGGGCCCAAGACAGTTGGCTAATATTCAAGGGCCACTTCTTCCAAGCTCAAGATCAGTGCGTCCCGGCGGGTAGGAAGTCAAGAAAGAGAACCAGGAGACCCGCATGGTTAACCAGGCAACTGCTGGGCAAACGCAAGTGGAAGAGGAGTTTATAGATCATGGAAGGAGGGGCTGGCTGCTTGGGTGGAATACAAGACTGTTGTCAGGGGATGTAGGGAGGCAACTAGGAAAGCTAAGGCCTCATTGGAATTAAACCTTGCGAGGGAGGTCAAAGACAACAGAAAAGGCTTCTTCAAATACGTTGCAGACAAAACTAACCCCAGAGACAATGTAGGCCCACTGCAGAATGAGGTGGGTGCCGCGGTGAGGCAAGATACTAAGAAGGCAGAGGTGCTGAACGCCTTCTTTCCCTCTGTCTATACTGCTGGAAACTGTCCTCGGGAGCCCCAGAGCCCTGAGGGCTCAGAGGAAGTCAGGATAAAGGTGGTGTTTGCCTTGGTTGATGAGGTCTGGGTTAGGGATCACTTAGGCAATCTGAACATCCACGAATTCCTGCTCCTATAACCCTCCTGACATTGATATCCTGCCAACTATACCAAATAATGTGAGGAGAGCTCCATTCTCAGTCAATCAGTCACTCCAGTTAAACTGCCTTTATTGACAAATGAAAACTTGGAGAAATTTACAGGTTCTGATACCAGTTGAGAAGAGCGATTACTACACTATAGCCAATTCCAAGCTTAAATTAAAGATGTGAACTGCAGATGCTTTCGCCAAAACAAAGATGAGGTGCTCAACTTTGAGAAGTTACTTCGACTGGCATCCCAGACCACAGGTGAAGCTTATGTCCCCGCTGCAGAACCTGCTGCTCCCTGGGAACCTGCTCCACCACAGCCCTGGCAGGATCTCGACTGAAAGCTGCGTCGGCTATGAACTGTCGACAGTCAGACTCCTGTTGGCCTCCCGTTGGCGGTGTTGATGTAGACTAGAGTAATTTCTGAGGAATGAAATATCTTCTGACTGAGTGACTTGACGCTGTGTTTCCTTCATCTTTCCTTAAATAGACATCCTAGCTGTGTCCCAAATTAGCAATTATTTAGAGTATGTGCAGTGTCCTCATGAGGAGAACCTGAGATTTGTTCTACAATAGTCTGTACTTTGTTAGTCTGTGGTCTGGCATTACAGCATATCGAGTCTTGTAAATCTGGTATTAGAAAACCAATTTCCTAACTTTGAAACAAATCTCATGACCTGCGATGTCATTAAAAAACACTGTCGCATTTTTTTCCCTAATTGAAATAGTCTGTTTTTCGATCATCTTTTTAATGAAGATGTTTTCTGAAGGTGTATTTTGATAAAGTGTGTCTCTTTGGAAGCTAAGGAGTTCAGTGAAATTAAGAATTTGACAGTTACACATATGTAGATAAAGAAGAAACAGGTGGCATAATTGTGTACCGAAAACTAAATGTCTAGATCTTATAGAAATATAAAGGGTCAAAGAGCCACAATGGGAAAATTCAGTATCCTTTCATTACCTAAAACTCAGTCACTTTGTAGTTATAATTGAAAGTAGAACAAATAAAAAAAAGAGGCTTGCTAAAAATATGAAAACCCACATTTGATTAAATTCTTTCTGTTTTAAATTTGTGATTTCTTCCCTTTTGTTTGAACTAAAATGTGTTTGCATTGACTCAGAGAGGAAACTGTGGTGTTCAAGCACAAGCAGGTGTATGTTGGTGATTTATTTCATATTGCCTCTGCTCTTTGTATTTGAAATAAGCAATAATGAACTCCTTCCAAGTCTGTTGTAAGCTTAGGCCGAGGCTTTTCTGCTCTACAGCTCACTCATCACATATAATGATATGAGGTGATTAAATCAATCATAGAATGGCCTAAGATGGAAGGGACCTTAGAGATCATTTTAATCTAGCCTCCCTGCCGCCAGGGACGCCACCTCTCGACTAGATCAGGCAACACATGGGGACTGAATGGGAATTGAAACCACGATAGCTTGCTACCCATAAGGAACAATAGGGACAGTATTCACATTTTGGTTTTGATTCTTATGCTGAATTTAAATTGTATACAAGGAGAGCTCCTCCTGATCTGATTCTTAATGAGCATAACAGCTTCTGGAATTCATGACAGAGTACTTAAAGGTGGTAAATTTGATTACATTATACATTTCTTCCTAACACGTTCCCTTCTCCTGCTACTTATAAATGCTTCTGTTTTCCCCGAAAATAATGCTTGTGGTTAGTGCTCTGCAGTACTCCTGTCTTGTGTTCCATCATTATCTTTCAGTGATGTGCTTGTGTAGTATGTAAACCCCAGAAAAATTAGGAGATATGGTGTTAGAAATTCAAATTAATAAGTCAAGGTTCATAATCTTCAATGTATGAAGAATTTATCTTTTTTTTTTTTTTCCCATTACTACTTGGTTGTACTTTAGGGCCTTAAGAACAGAAGAGGAGGAAGGCATTTGCAATATTCATAGTGCTAATGCAGGCATCCTTGGAAGGTGCTCTTCATAAGCAACACTCATAATGAGATTGCCTTGTCAATTCTCGTGCTGCTTTTCTCTTAATTTTCCTATAAGGAAGCCGTGTTCTGCCCACAATGTACAGAGGTTAGGGCAGGTTAGGGATGCCAGGAATCTTACACTTTATACTTACAGGCTCTTCTGTCATTGTTAGCCATGCTGACCTTGTAGCCCCCAGAGATCTGCATGTAACAAGGTTCCCGGATGCCTCATTTAAGCAGTCATATGCTTTTGACAGCTGAATATGCAATGAGGACCTCAATTTGTCTGATGCATTCAGAGAGTCCCAACTTTTGTAGTGCCTGTGAGACCAGCATCTGTTGCTATGACACTGGACTACAGTTAGTCTTGCTTGCCAGCTCAGTAGTTTCATGCCTTGCTACATGCATAGCATTGAACTATACTTGCTGAAAAATGCTTTTCTCTCTGGCTTGAATGGGAAATTGTTTCTCTCCTCCTCCTTAATACTATCTCTTAAGACATGCTGAGCTCACAAAATGGACATTCTTCAGTCCACATTCCTTGAAAGCTGTTTTGCTTCTACTTAAGACTGTTTATGATGCAACTTATTTTTTGAAAAGAGACAACTGGCTAGGGTTAAATTCTCTGTGTCCTTTTCCATTGTGTCCTCAGGGACTGTCTATCCATGTATTAAACTTTAAACCAAGCTGTCTTCTGTAGATCTGCACAGTCAAAATCCTTCTGGAAATCTTTTGCTCATTTTTCCTTTCCAATGATTGCTTGGCTAGTTCATACCGGTTTACTAATCTTGACAGTAGTTTTAATCTAGGTAGCTTCTCCCTTAGAAGAGATACTGACTTATCCGAGCAGCAGTAGATGTTCCATGTCACTCAAGAGCTAGAAGGGGTTTCAGTATTTTGGACTTCCATGTCACTTATTAACAAGGGAGTAGAGAGGGAAAGGGTGTGAATGCAATCAAAGATGCCCCAGAAGAATGGTGAATTACAAGTAAATTTGTCAATTTGGGGGTTTTTTTTACTATATTTACACAAAAGTAGTGTTTTTAAGATGCCTATCTTACAAGCAGGCCCAGAATAATGCTCAAAATAATTCAAGGCTTTTTTGACCTTATGTTTCTTAAAGGCCTTATGTACTATGAAAGCTCTTAGAGACTCTTTCCACTGCTTCCAGAAGATTCTCTTTATACCAACGCCTGTTCGTAGCCTAGTTCAGGCACAAACAGATGGGCAAATCTTGAAGGCAGTTGTCAGAGGAACTGTTAAAGACAGTCATGTCAAGAAAACAACGTCAATCAAGAAATATATTTTTTATGCAGGGATGTTTTTTTCAGTCATTCTAAACATGCTTGTCACATGTCACAATATTTGAAGCTTGCTAAGAGAGTAAAATGCACAGCCATGCCAACAGTTCTGTCTGTTTGACTAAGACTGATCTCTGTTTCAGTTTCTGAATGGCATTTTCTTTAGCTGTCAGATAAAGGGTCAAATTTAGGGTGTGTGTCAGCTGCACAGAATGTGGTCCTCCAGATTTCTATACAACAACGGCCTGCATGTTACAGCTGGATGGAGCATGAGATGGAATTTCATCAAAACATTTTATATAAAAAGGGACACTACAAAAGACCTACTAAGTTTCAAAAGTGGTTGAAGGAGGTTTCGTGGGGACTTGACAGATTAAAAGCTGATGGCGCTACCGTCACAGTCTTCATAGAAATCCAGCTTGATCTCATTAACAACAAAGAGCTAGACATTCAAGAAAGCAGTAAAGAAAACAAATGATTCAGAATGCAATGGAAATTATTATTTAAATACTAGGGCTTCTCCTGTATGCACATTCCATAGACAAACCCAGAACAGGAGAAAAAGCTATTATAATCCAGAAGATAAATTAGTTAATGTAACCCAGAGTTTAGCCTTTTTTTGAGGCATTTAAGAAACAGATTTCTGCAGTAAATTTATATCTACAAGGGAGTTTGTGTCATAATAAATTGTATCAAAATTGTGAGAAATTGCAAGAAGAAAATCCCAGAAGACAAGAGGGTTGGATTTAAAATGTTTTCAATTATTAAAAGATTTTCACTCCTGTCTCTTTAGCTTATGCTCCAAGTGAATGTCTTTTTAACTTCTCTGGGTGGCATATGTGGGATAGCTTCTTAATAAGCCAAATACTGAAAGACTCCACAAATATTTATATACCTATGTATGATGTAAGACTGTAAATGCTAACCACTTAATATGAAACTGTCACTGAAATAGGGAGTAAAATCTCTTAACACTGAAGTACTGTTAAAAGGCAGGCATCCTTTATTGCGGCACCGGATGCATGGGGGATCATTCCACCTATTGTTCATGCCCTATAGCACCTGAGGCATTGCTTATATTATACAGAAACATACATATATTCACTACATTTCCTGGAATATTCATACATGTTCAAATTAATTCCTAGAAATCATTATCTATCAGCAGTCCTGGTTAACGGGGGAGG
>NW_009720951.1:0-17687 GCF_000703405.1 Apaloderma vittatum
TCTCATCTATCAACACCCCAAATCCTTCTCTGGTTTTGTTCAGAAGGTTCCTGAGACCACCCACTGGGGGGCGAAGATGGGATCTGTGGGCTGGCCGACCTCTGGCTTCACTTTATTGCTTATTGTATTCCCTTAGGGAGGGCAAAGGCAGTCTGAATCCCATCTGATTTATCAGAACTTCGGACACTTCATTCCTATTAACTTTAGTATCCATATTCTGTAAGAAGTTTTGAACACCAGGCTCTGATATGTTTTGATTCAACTCCTTCTCGATACAACAAGTAAAGAAGTGATCACGAAAAAACTGACTTGGGAAAAAACTTAAACAAAACTTCAAGCCTCATGAATTTGGAAGACCAAGATCCACCTACAGTTTGGACTGTAGGTGAATGATGGTGAGAATAAAATAAATAATTTCCCTGTGGTTTTTTGGAATAAATGGAAAAGCCATTAAAAAACCATGAACCACAGTCTATAATGTCAGTACAGGCACAGAAATAGCTGCCATGAAAATGCCACAGTAAATAGGCATGGAATCTGAAATGTGAGGTGTCAGCAAAAATGCGTCTTAATTGAAGACAATGATACAAAACCTCCTTCTGATAATTTATTTACTCTACCTGTAGAGAAACAGGAACAATGCAAAGTCTTTTGTCTGTTCTAGGCACTCTTTTCAAACAGTCATTCCAAATTTAATAGAAAGGTAGCAGCTATAAAGTGACACCTAAGAGAAATTTGTTCCTTCATTTGTTCCAGAAGAAGACGCTCAACTTCCTCAAAAATATCCTAGATGGAATTTTTAGCAGGTAAAAATATAGGTAGTTTTGATAAGGAGCTTGAAAAATGAATGCACTGCCTTGTAAATCATGACTGTACTACTTAGGACAATATTGGATTAATTTGGTTTCCAATTTTAGACTTTTCTCCTCCTGTGTTGCTTAGTTTATGCTGGACCTGTACAAAGCACACCTTGGAGAATTTGAAATATAGCTGATACGATGATCTCCTGTGCCCAGCCTGCTCCGTTCTTCCAGATATCTGTTGAGATAAATTTCAATATGAAGAACAGTCTCTCCTCTTTGCAGTGCAAAGAGCTGTCCTTGTTCACTCTGGCTTGGAAATCTACTCTGAATACCAGAGACAGCAAAGGAAGTTCTCCTGTGGAAAACTCAGAGTGTTGTCTTAAGATCCCACCTTCTGTCCAGCTGCTGGGATAGTTGCACATCTATGGGAGCATTGCAGAAAAAAACACCAAGAGGGCATATGAAAACAAGAACCAAAAGCAAGGTATGGATGGGTGGAAAATCATGGAGCTGCCATTCACATCCCTGTATCACCAAGCTGGGATTCAGCTCCATTACACAGTAACAGTAGGAAAATCTGGAATACCCTGAGCTCTGCTGACTCTCCTTGCAATCCTTGCACAGTGATGAAGTGTGAAGTGATGAAGAGTACCTGACTGCAATCGCTTTTTCTTCCAGCTCATGTTTGCTACGTCTTTCTTCTTGCTCAGTTCACAGTGAGGAATGTTCATATAAACACAAATTTGGAGGAAATGCCTGGGGAGTAGCTGCCTGCTATGGAAATGGGCGTGAAGGCCATTTGTGAGTAAATGCAAAGGAGAGCTGGTTCTGGATTAAATTCTCCAGCCAGAGAAGATAACTTTGACTTGTGATTCACGGATCCAGTCAAAACTGACAGCACAGTTCAACTTAACCTGTCTGCCATGAGATGCTAGTGAATAGCTGATAAGCTGTGACTTACTGAAAAAAAAAAGTGTGGGAAATATGAAATAAATGTGACAGTATGAAATAAATTTGACAGTGACAGTGACAGTGACAGTGACAGTAATAGTAATAGTAATAGTAATAGTAATAGTAATAGTAATAGTAATAGTAACCACCTGTTCTTTTAGTTCCCAAAGAAGAAAAGAGATTACATTTGTTGAATGGATTTCAATGCCTCGATTCTCACGCTGGCACTGAAGGGCAGCTGTTACAGGATACATAGCTCTGTAGGAGACTGGGTAAACATGATTTTAGTATACAATGGAGCCAACCTACCTTTAACCACTGCCAAGAAGGATGTCCGGCTCCCTGACTCTGTCCCTGACCCTGGTGTGCATCCTGCAACTTCCCTTTCACCGCACCTCTATGACCCTGATCCGCACTGTGCCAGTCCAGGAGCCCTTGAGTTGTTACGCCATAGAAGATATTTTGCTAGTGTAGTTCCCAGCAGGATTAGCACAGTGGACATAGCGAAAATTTGCAGCCTGGTGAGCATGACTATCCTTTCCAACAACAGCTACTCATTCATTAGGATCTAAAATATGATAAAATCTCATTCTCAGCCTCCTAAGACCACCATGCCATGCGGAGAACAACAGTGGATGCCAGGGAAGAAGCAAAGGGCTGTAAGGGGAAGAAACATTCAGTCATAAATGACCGTGAGAATTAATTTCTGCCATAAAATATGACTCATAATATGAAATGTCTGAGAACCATCTCTAAACCTTGTCCTCCAGCAGTTAATTTTAAAAGTATTAGTTATGGCTTAACATCACCTGAAAGTACGCGAATGCCTCGCAGGCAGGGCTGCAGACCTGGGGAGCTTGCGGTCTAATTAACACTTGACAGCACGAGGGCCACTGTCGATAAAAGAGAAATGGGAGGGCACCGGGTGAAGCTCCTGATCGCAACAACTACCAGCATGTGGCTTAGTCACAGGCACAATGCAGTGGTTTGCTAGACTGGGAGAAGGGAGAGCTTTTGATGTCTGGTAGTGAAGGGATCAGGGAAATACCTGGCCTATGCTGGTTTATAGATTCCTGGAGGTTCTTCCTCTTGTTTCACTCCATGGAGGTATGTGGGGAAAGGGCAGTTGTTAGGGAGGTGTCTGAAGGAAAAGAGGCTGCAGCGTTTTCCCCGCTTTTGGCACGGCCTTGCACTGCTGCAGGCGTTGATGCGGAAAGCAAGCATACCAAAATACTGTGCAGAAGTAGGAGGTGACAGGGACACATCTGCTGCCTGAAAAACTGACCTGGAGGGACAGGGAGGGATGTGAGCAGCTGGAGATGTGAGCATGTTTCACACCGATTAGTGAAGGGGCTCCCGTAACTCTGTTACACGCAGTGTCAATACAAGCTATGGAGAGACACTACAATTAAGAGAAAACCCAATGACAAAAAAACCTTTGTGTTCTTCAGAAACACTGGCCGAAGATGGTTGTTTCTAAATTGCTGCCTGCACTGAGTCATATCGTTCACATAAATTAGCTCGGCCTGAGACAGAAAGTTCATGAGCTGCCAGCGGCAAAGCCGGCCACGGGTGTGAGCTCATGAGAAGCTGCCAGTCCCATGGAGTTAGGCTGGTCCCCCCATGGGTGGGAAAGGTCTAAAGAAAAGCCAGGATGTGGGAGGAAGGTGCATTGGGTGACCCACTTCCATCGGGCATGATGCTGAGCCAGGGGCTTTGCAAGGTGATAAAGAACACCTCTGGGTGAACAACTTGGCCTCATCGTACGTTTAATGGGCATCCTGCATCTTTTAAATGCTGCATCTCCCTCCACAGCCTGCTGAATCCATGGTGTTATTCTGCTCCAAGCAGTACAGCAGGAGATCACTCAGTGCAGACACACTTTTACACTCAAGTCATCCCACAGAATGGGACGCTTGCTGTCCCTTCCAGAGATGGCACTGAAATTTTAAAACCCCTAACCCACACTCAAAGAGAATCTATTCAGGTTTCTCTTGTCTATCATTAGGGATTAACACTGGGAATAATCATTGTTTCATATTTGCATCTCTTCGCTCATGCAGCACTGCCAAGGTGTGTGTGTTTTTCATAGCCACTCAGTCTATGTTCATCCATTTCAGCTCCTAAACAAGCTGTTATAGACTGACATCCTTTAAACTGTACCCAGGAGTGTTTACTGAACTGAAAAAGACATCACCAGATGGCTCCAATATCAGCCTAGAAGGATTTCTCTTCTTCAACAGGCACTAAATGTGGCTGAAAAATCAGCAGGCTGTAGAGCGTGTGCATAGTCAAATCACCTTTAAGAGGCTTTGTAATTGCATTCAGTTCTGCCATGCTGGAAAATGAGGATAATAAGCTCAATGTATTACACTTAAACTGGGGCTAGACTCCATATGCAGTGGTAATAAGAAAAAGCAGCTGAGTTTTTAAAGGCAGCTAGTGGGGCTCAGCACTTTGCTCAGTGGAAAAGGAGATGCCAACCTGTCTTAATTCACTTGAGAGTCACAGCCATGAACTCCTTAGTTTCCAGAAGTTCCCAGTGATGGGGGGATCACCTCTTTCAGATGATATGAAAGGGCTTAGTTCTGAGAAATCAAGTTGGGCTCACATAGTGATCTTAGGTTAAGAATCTAACAAACTACACGTATGAAATCTGCAGGCTTTTTTTAGATGTTCACATAAAAAACTGGGCGTTTATTAGTCACTAGTTTTAAGTCTACAATATTCTTTCTGATACTGAAGCTTTACTAATCATTAAGGTATTTAGTTTTGTCTTGCTTTGCCTCACTATTATTTCTAGCTTTCATTTCCTGACTCTGTGCACGTGAATTACACTGAGGAGTTTCCTAACAGTTGGGCATACTATCTGCTGAAAGGGACTGAACACACTTCCATGACCATCTTCTCTGTGTATCACGTTCTTTTCAAAAAAATCTAAGTAAGACCTGGCCTTCTACAATCTTTTGCCATTTTCTACTGCGCTGGGGAGAGAGAGCTGGGTGGATACTTCAGCAGTAGATAAGTCAGTGAGTAGATGAGTCACTGGGTTTCACTTTGCTTTTATGCTGTGGGCTGGCAAAGACTTCTCCTAGCTCTTATGCCAGCTCAAGGAATCCCAACATCTCGTGCTGCCCACTCAGTTGTGCCAGGACAACTTTTCATGGGCTGCCCAATAAATTCTGTAGGGATCGATCTTGGATAATAATAGCCTGGCCAAATATGATTCCCCTTTTTTTCTTTAAAGCCCCTCTAACCCTTGTTGAGTCTACTCAGCTCAGTGCTACTACTGAAAAATTGCACGCCAGACTGCACCAAAAGCAAAGGGGAATATATTTGAAAGTTGGTTTCACATTACTTTTGTATGTCAACCAGCCACATCATTATATGGAAATTCAGTGCAAAGTTTAATGCACTCATTTATCACCGAGCTCAGGCCAGAGAATGTGCAGCTCCACAAACTCTCACTTTTTACTTGCAGGCATGTTTTGGGCATTAAATAGCCTATTTTTATGTGTCAGAACAAAGACTCACTAAACCTTCATCAAAATTGGTCCCGTCGTGGATTCGAAAGCCCAGTGAGAGATGCTGAAGTCCTTCTGTGATCCCTGGGCAGAACAAGGCATTTTGCGGAGTCACCGTCCCTGGAGGGGTTTAAGGAGAGGCTGGATGTGGCACTCAGTGCCCTGGTCTGGCCCATGTGGTGGTGCTGGGTCACAGGCTGGGCTGGATGATCTCAGACGGCTTTTCCAGCCTCAACAATTTTGTGATTCTGTGACACCACAAACACCAAGCAGGGGGTTGGATGGAACGAACCAACAGGAAGCAGAAAGCACAAGGCTGCACCAGAGCTTGTCCCTTCTGTGCAGTGCACTTCTGTCAGCCTGGCTTTCAAAGCCTTCTTCTGGGACTCCATGGAGAGGAGCATGATATTCACTAAACCCATCCTTAGGTGGATTGTCACCCTAAATGCCCTGTCTGATCTTCAGTTAGGGACATTCAGAGAAATTTTAAAGAAGATTTTTCAGACCAGACATTGACACTTTTTGATTTGATTCATGTAATTTCACTTCAGCAGTCCACAAAATGCAGGTTTGAAGTTCAACTGCCCATCTAGGTACTAGATACCCAGTGCCATGTAGGATACTGGTCACCCAAGACCTCTGTACAGGGCCAGGTGTGACACTGAACCTACAGGAGACCTGCACATTGTGCAGCAGCAGCCAGCGTTGCACCTGTCACCTTTGTTAAGGCAACTAAATGTCACCCAAGAAGCCTACATGGTCTGGGTGCTCATCATGATTAGAAGTGTAGTCAACGGCAATAAGTGTAGATTGCCATCGGCTCAAACAAACGCAGGTGTCTTCTTCGGGAGACGAGTTACACCCTGGCTTCAGCTGGCTAGTGCCTCCTACCCTATTGACCTGGGTGAGTTCTGGGGACCCGCACTGTAGATCCACTTGTAGTCAAATGAATCCTGTGCCCAGGAGTTTCCAGGATGTGGCAACTGGTTTGGCAGGATTGGCTGGACTGCGACTGTACGGGGATCATTTCTTTAACCAAGGAGAACTTGTTGGCTCTATCCTTTGGACATTTCAGGTTACAAACTATCACCAGCTGTGAAGGCAATAAGAATGGATGTGTCTTGTAATGGTCCTCCAAGCACTTGGCAAAGATCAATCATTAAAAGGACAGTGCCTTGTTCTAAAATAGTTGTTTGAACCAGTTTGCAAGTTACTGGGCTCAGTGTAGGACACTAAAGCCTTTGCTACATACATGTCAGTGGAGAGGGTCATCTTGGCCGTTCATCAGTGTCGTTGGCTGTTATCTGACTGCTGCCAGTGCAGGCCCTCCAAAAAACCCACTGTGATGGGGGCCAGAAGAGGTCAGGGTTCCTCCTCACAACCTTGTCTGTGAGCTTCGACAGAGCCTGTGGTGACAGCCTGTGGTGCGGGAGCGACTTCTGACTCATGGTAGTCAAACTTTGGTAGGGGTGCTCTCTGTGGTTTTCACCTTCTCACATCTCCTTGTAATGCTCATTTTCTTATCTGTACCATGTAAAACACTGCGGGACCTCCCCACACTCAGAAACTGTTTTTCCACCCCAGTTACCTGGAGCTGCACTCTGATTACTTGCTCTTAACGGCAAGGTTTCCAGTCACTCAGCTTTCTGTTGCTTCCTTCAAGCTAGTTGGATATTTCTGCACAAACCAGACTGTAATTCCCTGCCCAGAACAAGTTGACTATTATTACCCAGCCTGCATCATTCATTTGCTTGGCTCATTCGAGACAAATCAAATAACCGGGTACTGCCTCATGCTGCCTGCAACTTAAATTAGAAAGAATAGACCACAACTGCAGCGGCAGGAGAAGTGACTATAAAGGAAAGGAAAATGTTTCTCTTAGAAACCTTTGTTCCGTAGAGGGAAATTGTAAAAGTAGTCCAGGATATTTTTGTTGCTGCTTTTTAATTTGAAATTTCATCTCTGGAAGCATTTGCAGACGTAGAGTGTTGTGCAATATTTTTGCTGCCGTACAGCCATTGCTAAGATTAGCACAGTAACAGATCTTTACAGAGTAAATTGTGTATAATTAATAGGAAGCAGGAGGAAAAAGAAATAATTGTACTTTAATCTAAATGCAAGTTCAGTTCTCCCAGAAGGTGGAACTGGCACTAAGGCCATGCTAAAGAGGGGCCCTTTCAGTTCCTTTCTTCAGATGGGTAATGAACGACAATTATGTGCCCATATTGCAAATTCTGATTTTCAGTTTGAGTTTTGCCAAAGTGCAGGGATGTTCAGAGCTGGCATTTATTTCAGTTCCTTCCTAGCAACATTGGAGATCCCTGCTTTGTCCTTCTGGCTTGTCTCCCATCCAATGTCAAAACACATTACAGACATTAAAACTGTGTTACCTTGTGAAGGAGCTATATAAAAGCTGTGCAGCCCAATTCACATTTTGGCCTCCAAGGCAGGACTTCCTCAGCAATCCAAAAACGGCTTCACTTCACCATTTCTGAAGTGAGGCCTCAAAGTCCTGTGGAAGGAAAAAACAATTCCTCTCCAGGTGGACACATGGAGATTAAGCACCAGGACAAAAGCTCCTACACTCCAGGTGGGGTTTCTATGTGTTACAAACCCTGTGACACTTCACAAGAGGAGATCCCACACCTCATTCCAACATAGAATCATAGAATGTTGGGGGTTGGAAGGGACCTCAAAAGATCATTTAATTCAACCCCCCTGCCAGAGCAGGATCCCCTAGGACAGGCCACACAGGAACGCATCCAGGCAGGTTTTGAAAGTCTCCAGAGAAGGTTCCCCACACCCTCCCTGGGCAGCCTGTGCCAGGGCTCTGTCATCCTCACAGTGAAGAAGTTTCTCCTCATGTTGAGGTGGAACTTCCTATGTTCTAACTTAAACCCATTATTTCTTGTTCTATTGCTGGGCACCACTGAGAAGAGAATGTCCCCCTCGTCTTGACCCCCACCCCTCAGATATTTATATATGTTAATAAGATCCCCTCTCAGCTGTCTCCTTTCAAGGCTAAACAGTCCCAGTTCTCTCAGTCTCTCTTCATAGGAGAGATGTTCAACTCCCTTAATCATCCTCGTAGCTCTCTGTTGGACTCTCTCCAGTAGGTCCCTGTCTCTCTGGAATTGGGGAGCCCAAAACTGGACACAGCATTCCAGGTGTGGTCTCACCAGGGCAGAGCAGAGGAGGAGAAGAACCTCTCTAGACCTGCTGGACACACTTTTCTTAATGCCCCCCAGGATCCCATTGGCCCTCTTGGCCACAAGGGCACATTGCTGCCCCATGGACAACTCACTGTCCACTTCTTCCCAGACCCTTTTGGAGCCCACGGTCAATAGGGACCTGTGGTGAAGCTGCACAGCAGGGTGCAAGATGAGGTCCCGTCTTCCATCCCACCAAAGCAACCAAATTTCCCAGTGGGTCATTGTGTGCAGCAGCAAGTGACAAAGTCCACACACCTGCTCACTCCAAGCGTTTCTCAGCACTTCGCTTTCTCATACTAGACGCTCCTCCTGGAAGACATTGGAGCATCACAATATTACCAGATGCACAGCTCAATAAAAGTGCAGAAATAAATCATTGTAGCCAAGGTTTTGCTTAGCTGCTGTTATTAATCATTAGCAATAGCTATTGCTAATTAATGTCATTATGCATCATGACTATTAATCATAATCTGCTGATGCAAGACATATTGTCTCCCGTAGATAAGGAAGAGGGAAAAAAGCAAGGAAGCAATAACCAAACTTGAAAATTATGATGGGCATCATCTGCAAATTCACACTGCAAGCTCCACATCTCAGCTGTGTTTAAGCAATGCCACTTGCCACAAACCCATGCCGTCCATCAGCAAACTAGCATACAGCTTTAAAATACTATTTAGTATATGACATCTTCTGATGATACAAGCTCTTAACCACGTGGGAATGAGATCTGAATTAAACTAATTGTCTCTTCCATAGTGCTACACTGCTTCCCCTGCCCAGAACACTCCCACGCCACTATCTTTACAACAAGGTCTTTCAAAAAGAATTAAACTCTTCAGTTCAAATACAAACTGTTAGACCATATGCAAAAATCATCAAGAAAATTCCCACGAACTTTGTTAGACTGAAGGCATGATTAGCTGACCCTAAAGATCCTTTGGTCCATGAAGTCTACAAAGTACTACAGTGGAGCAAGTTATTTGACATCAGAAGTGCTGGGTCATTAGGATTTGTTTGTCATCAGGATTTAAACCCTCATTAATCACTTTTTTTTTGCCCTCATAAGGCAGGAAAGAGAGATTTCCTTCATTTTACATTTTAATCTCCAGTGGAAATTTAAATGCAGGTGTCTGAAGGTGAAAGGCAAGACTGGAATCAATTCTGTAGCTCACAGAATTGATTTGCTTGAGACCTGAAGTCGTAATATATCCCTTGAAGCAGGCAGTCGGCAGCTGCAAACACCCAGCACGCCCGCTTTCCCCACAGCACAGGAGAGAGCTCTCATACAGCCTTCGGCTACCTGCCCTCCTGCTGATGGCCATGGACATTGCTTGCTCAGAAATTAAATCTCTAAGCAGAGAGTTATTGGCAGTGAAATGCACTGGAATAGCAATCTCACAAAGGCACGGGACAAAGAACGGGACATATCTGCTGGCTTTGGGTCTGCGGACCTGCGGGTAATGGGGTGCCAAGGGCAGTTGTACGGAGAAGGTGTCAGCCCTCCGAAACAAAAATATTTCTGCCGCACCTTCAGATGGCCACATCTCCATCTGGTATGGGAGAAGGGGCCGTTGGTCACAGTGGTGAGCTCATTAAACTGAGATCAATAGAGATTTAATCTAATGCTGTGGATTATTCGAAGTGGAATGCTCAATTAAGTGTGGAGGGGAAAAAAAAAAAGTAACACATCAGATGAATTGCCAGCTGATTCCCCGGCTTTATTTGGAATTTAGCCCAATATCAACGAGGGCTGAAAAGCTAAGGAAGAACTGTGAAAAACAGCTGATGTTGGGGGGGTAGCGGTCAGCAAACACAAGTTTAATGTGCTACATCATTACGCAAAAATTTTGCAGCGAGTTCTGCAGGTACTTAGCGTATGGCTAGGATTATATAGCTTCCCACTTCCACTTCTCTTCACACCAGCGGCTCTAAAAATATGGAAAAGATGTTAAGGTGAGGATTTGCATAAATAGGATTTACCCTGGCTCTTGGAACACTGGAAGAGTTAAATGCGATGAGAGCTACAAATTTTGTCTTTTTCTTGCAGTTCTTCTGAAATCCTGCCCATTTCTACCTCCTTTCTCCTCCACCCCCAAAACCAAAATCTCCCCAGCTCCCTCACCTCTCCAAGCAGCGGCCACACACAGGGACAAAGACGATTCTGTTTTGAATGAAACGTTTCATTCTCGAGGCATGAAAACCCAGTACCAGGCAGTAAGCCAAGGAGCAAGACAAGAGAAACATATTCATTAATTAAAACAAGCATTGCTTGCTTTGAACTAATAAAATCATGCTTAAAAAAAAAATGGAGCGATGAGTTCTCGGCCTCTTGAAGAGAACAAGCCCAGCCCAACCAGAGGCAGAGCGAGCGCCTGCGTTGCTGCAGGAGAGGCGAGGCAGCGCGAGATGCGTTCGTCAAACTCGCTAATTGGGAGGCGCAGGGCCCCGTGCCGCTCACGGAGCGAAGAATTAATCTGAACACGAACAGCTATGCGGCCTGTTGGCACAATATCACAGCATTTTTTAATTTTTTTTATTTTCAGTGAGTAGCATTTCATCTTTGCCCAGATATTTCAAAGCAGAGCTGTCTCATTTCTCCGGTTACGGAAGGACACCTTCCCACGCCATTCCCTAAAGTCAGAATTTTTGGGAGCCCAGCAGGATGAGGTCCAGCTGGTCGTGACCACCCTCGTGCATCTTCTTCTCTTCCTCTAAGAGCTTCACCATCCCTAAGGTTTGGGAGAAGTTCAGCAATCTGCCATCCTGAATATTTTGCCCGAGCTCCCACACTCTGTCCCTCTCTTTGCCACCACAGAGGTTAAAAACATCCTGAGGCTGCTCATTGTTAATGCCAAATTAAAAAATGCTCCCTCTGAGGTTGTCCACATTGCTCTGCACCCTGGACTGAGAAAAACCAAGCACAGAGTTACCGTCGGCTGCCTGTTACCACCTACCCATGGCCCTGTTTGCTATTTACCACTGCCGTTATCGCTATTTATGACTATCAGCTCTATTTATCCCTGGTCCAGGGTATGCAGGAGGAGTTTTCCTCCCGCTCCCTCCGTGCTGTTCAACACGCTAAGGAAGGGGGATGTTTTCTACATGGGCTGTGGGGGTGGGAAATCATGAGCCAAGAGAGTTAAAAGACCGAGCGGCACCTATGGCTGCAGATTTCTCAAAACAATTGACTCTGGTATGTTTTGTTGCAATCACCCACCAAGTGGGAACAGTGGTTTTGCAGGGCCCCCAGCAGCAATCTCTCCGCTTTTTGTTCTTCTGCTTCTGCAAAGTTTTTCCAGGGCTTTTTGCAAAGCTTTTTTCAACTCGGGGGGACAAGAGCCTCACCGACACTGGGGGGTTGCATTACCCCATCTGGCCCCAAACTGGAGCACATGCCTGTAGTATTTCTAACCTCTTCTGTCGTTGCTCTCAGGAGCCTCCCAACTAATCCTACAGACAATAAACTGTATTGTTCTGTGCTTATAATGCAGAAGACCACTCTGGCGGTCACTTCATGTCCACGCCTCTGTAGCAAACTGGCAAAACGGCACAAAAATGAGCTGCTCTACAAGGAAACAGAGAAACTCAATGGAAATTTCTTCCAAAGTCTTCTCATATGTTTACAGAGAGGAAGAGCACCCTGCATACTCTGGGGTGTGAGGTACAGCATCCTGGCTTTTAAGAGGCTGGTTAGCTCAGTCAGTTGAGCGTGGTGCTAATGCCAAAGTTGCAGGTTCGATTCCCGTTGGGTCTCCATGTGTTGCCTGATCTAGTCAAGAGGTGGCGTCCCTGGTGACAGGGAGGTTGGATTAAATGATCTTTAAGGTCCCTGCCAGCCTAGGCCATTCTATGATTCTCCCAGCACTGCTGATGCCTGTGGGACCTGCTGAGCTTCAAAGGATGCCAGCAGGGACTGTGCATCCACCAGAAGAGCATTCTGGCTCCCCAGCGGAGGCAAAACATCTCCCCATCAATGCTTCTGGTGTCAGCACATTGTCAATAGCTTGTAAAGTCTGGGTTGAAATCTTCAAATAAGAGTGGCTTTTGAAATGCAAAAAACTCTTACATCGTGGAGTCTAAGTGCCTTGACCCTACGACAAACACACTCTGGTTGCCAGCAGGTCTGATATTTTCTGTGGCACAGAGAGACGCACAAAGGAAATTTGTCGGGAGCCACCACAGGTGTGAAGCAGGAACGTTTGAGGGACTCGCTGTTTTAGTGATGGTGAGTATAGAACCCAGAAGTGCTTTAACTTTGTACAAATACAGCGGTTAAATACAAAGCAAACAGTGCTCGCTGGAGAAAAGGGGAAACGATGAGAAAAAAAAACCAACAAACACCACATGATTTATACATAGCGTAGATCTGTGCACTGGGCGTTTTTACAGTCATAAATTCTACAAGCCTTTCTATAATGTTCTGGCAATGTTTTGTCTTGAGGTTATTTCGAGGCCATGAGAAGAGATACAGTGTGCCCAACTTTGGTGAAATGTGAAACGGGAGATGTGGAGCTGCTGGTGTAATTCCATCCCGACCATGTTGTCACCTTGCAGTGGCCAAAGGGAAATGGCACCAGCCCCAAAGCCATCTGTCAAGTGCCAGGATCGATATCTTCATCAAGAAATACTCTTGTGAATGAACACTTGTGTCGAGCAGCTGAGCTGCAGCTAATGCTTCCGCTTGCTGTGTCCTTGCTATAACCGAGATCAGGAGAAGCTTTAGAAGATGAATGCCCAGGTTGGTCATTTTCAAGAAGAGTAAGAAGCAGAATTTAATCCAGAATTGGTGCAGAATCTGACATGTCAGTGCAGCCCTGAGCACCCTGTGTTGTCCCTAGTCATGCAATTTTTTAAGAAAAAGCAACTTTTTGCAATTATTTGCTGGCACGCCATGAAAAGCTGTGCCCCCTTCAGTTCTTTCTTTCTGGACTTTTTATTGAAACCAGGCAGACAAAAAAATGTGGTTCTATTGGAAACAGCACATGAGGACAGTTTTCGCTTGTGTGGCAATTTTCTCCTCACAATCTGCTCCCGGCGACAGCCTGTTATTCTCCAGGACTTGAACAATAAATGTCTCAAACAAAGGCGGGTCACAAAGCGGGAGAAAGGATGCTCAAGGTCAGGGCTCCTTCGAGGGCTCCTTCAAGGTCGGCCCCTTGTTCTGCAGAGAGTCTCTGCCCCAATGATGCCAGTCCTGGGCTGAGGGGCTCCCTCCATCACTCTCATCTGATTTCTTGGCTTCAGAGGATGACTCTGTCAGCTGAAGTAATTTTTAAGCCACGATTTTGGACTTCCTGGATGTGTTTTTTCTCAACAACATTTTTTAAGCTTGCTCCATCCATTTAGGAAAGCACACACATACAGAAATTCACAAATATGTATTTTGCAGACAGCTCTGTACCACTTAATGACACTTTTTCCCCCCCTCTTTGGACTCTCTGCCCCTCTGTAACACAGAAAACCCATTTGTCTGCCTGACTGGACACTGACTGGGTAAATACATTAAATACTTTGAAACACACTGGCCTGCTTTTTCTCCAAGTCAGGGCATCAGCATATCTGCACCACAGCTAGACTCAGGGGAACCAGTGACCCACGTAAACCACAACACTGTGGGGAGGTTGAACCGAGCTAATGCTCGGTTCGCACAAAACACGTGGTTATTCAGAACTCAGGATGGAGAAGAAATGGATATCAGAGCCAGGTAAAGCTGGCACGATTCAGTGTATTTGTGCAGTAAAACTCCTGTTTTCCCTGGCAAGGCAAGACACAAATGGCAAGGACTGTCTTTGCTCTCTCTGTTTTCATTCCTTCCCTGCCACTGGGTGTCAAAATGCCTTTTTTTTGTGAGGGAAATTTTGTCTCATCCATCCCAGAGGCAGGTCTTGGTGCTCTCCTGCTGCATCTTCTAGCTGCTCTGGAGTCTTTCTGCCTCCGTTTCATGGGCATCCTCATAAAATAATAGCGAGCAAAACCCCCAAACCAGCCACCACAAGCAGAGACCTCTTCTTCTGACATGTAACTTGTATATGTGAACTTTCCCTTCCGCAAACCTTGCCACCCAAGGCTGATTCGCTCTGACCACAACTTCCCGTCCTGTGGGCTTTGCCCACGCTTTCAGCACTGATATTCAGTGATATTTCAGCATTCACAAAGCCAAGAGCTGCTTTCCCTTGGGTGTAAGTTGAAATAATAATATAGGATCTTTATTTTTAATTCCAGCACAGGCCTTACTGTACGATGGACATGGTGGGGCTTTGACTTGTAGACCTGGTTTTGCTCTGAGCATTAACTCAGAATGGATTGGTTTGGAAGGTGTCCAACTCCCCTGCCATGGGCATGGGGCATCTTTGGCTAGATTGGGTTGCTCAAAGCCCCCTCGATCCTCAACTTGAACACTTTGAATGTTCAAACACGTCCAAATCAAAAGCTATTTCTCTACCCTGTGAGTGATGTAAACACAGCTGGAAAACTAAGGTGTCCAGCTGTTCCTTGAGCTTCTCACAGCACCACCAGCAGCCTTGTGGCCCAGCCAGCAGCCGAGAGCCTGGTGATATTTGCTTGTTGGGTGAAACACGCTTTTGCTGGGTAAAGCTGCCAGACGTGGCACAACACCAGACACACCGAGCAAGAAGAGGCATTTTTATGTAGCTACTGATCTGCCTACACCAGCACTTTAAGGCATGAATGGCAGAAACATGATATAGGACAGAATGTGTGAATTTACAAACTTGCTTTTTCAGGACTATCACTTCAGTCCCTTGAATCTTACATTGTGGGACATTGGAAAGAGCCAAAGGCATTTCTTTTTCAAAGAGCATTGCAAAGCATTTCTCTTTGACCCCATGATTTTAGCAGAGCTCCCATTTCCTTTTTCTTTGCCACCTTCTTTTTATGCCCTTTTTGCATGTCTCCAGCTCTTGCAGGAAAAACCATCCTCGCACCTGCAGCTTATCCATGCTGCAGTCTTGCTTGAAGGTTTGTCACAGACATTTCCAGATCTAAGACCTGTTGTTGGTAAAATTGTCATTTTGAACTCATGTGGCAATGTCCATCTTCCCCAGTGGCAACTCATTGATGAATTTGGCCTTTGTTTTTGAGTTGTCGCATTTGTTAAGATAAAATGCACAGTGTTTCCACTTCCCTGTGCATATTCTTCTACAACTAATTTGTGCCTTTAAAATAGCAGCGTGAGAGGGTTTGTTTAGGAGTTGAGAGATGTTTGGCTGCCTCGATCCTGCCATTTTGTTAAACATTGCGCGGTTCAGATGTGTGTTGGAGCAGATTCTTGTGGATTCGTTTGGCATCAGCTTACTCAGAAATCTGGATGTGGGTGACCTACAGAGGAGTTTTTGCTGAACAACGGCCGTCACTTTAGGATTGGGTAGCTATGCCATTAATTGCACAGAAAAGCCCTAGATGTTTTCATCTTGCAATAAAAGGAGTCACATCAGAAAACAAAATTCCAAAATGGTAGAAAAATTCAGGATTTTAAGACTTTAATATGAGAAGAATGAGTCTCCAGGTGTGCAAGCATGCAGGTATGCTTTTATGCTATTGAAGTTGCGTGGAAAATACCCCCAGTGATGGTAGTATTATAAATTCTTTCATCCTGAAACACCAGGAAATCTCAATGCACTTGTCATTTAAAAGAGCATCTCTGGAGAATCCTCTTGTGATTCAGGTTAGGGACATGGAGACGCCCATGTCTTTGCCTCTGGCAAAAGGGCGGGTTGGGCACCTCACCTGCAGCACTGTTTGATATAAATGTCCTTTTTGTGGCAACAGAAGCCACCTACAAGTGCAGGAGTTGCTCCATCCCAGCTTGGGACTCCCTCTTCTGCTCTAACACGTGTACACAGCTGCAAACCAAACTGCACGTATCCCGTTCCCAGTGAATTGCTACCACAAAGCCATGTTCGTTTTTTCTTCCACTTTGTTTGCAAGTGGGGTGTTTCAGTTCTTTCCTCATTCAGAATATTTAACATTTTTGATAACAGAAAGGAGTTGGCTATTGCCACCACATCAAAAAGCAAGTCAACACCTGGTGGTTTTGGCTCGCGTTAGCACGTACTGGTAACTTGCCTGCATGAAGAGTGGAAGACAAATACTGAGTCATTAAGCAAGAAAATCACCCTTGCCTGCAAGGATGGGCTTCCCCAATGCCTCTTTTTGATTGTGATAGCCCCAAAGCAGGTGGTAGCTGAGAGAGCAAGCACAGGGCTTCATTTCTTTTTACAAAACAATGTGAAATGTAGTCACTTATGCTGTTAGGGAGCCGTCTGGTACTGTTAAATTTTTCAATAACCTTCTAGGCTGGAGCCAGCTTCTCCTTTGATGTGGTGCTGGTTTCGGCAGTACTCGTTCAAGGTGAATACCTGATTAGCTATGGGGAGTTGAAGGGTATTTTCTTTCCCTTTTAATTTCAGCTTTTGTAACACTTCCTACAGACAAAGAGTGCCTGTGCCCTTCCCATGTTAGAAATATAACAAGCGGTCTTAGGCTAGAATAAGTGAGTTTGGGTGTGTTTGGCAGTTCACAAGAACTAATTCACGCAGCCAAAGCCGAGCTTTTTCGTGCAAGCTCTTTCTATGCTTCACTTTGTGGTGTTTTAAGTCTTTTGGGGCTCTTCTCTCTCAAATCCAGAGCAGGTGCAGAATGGCTCGTAACAAACATTTCACTACCCCTCATTGCAGTGGCTCTTCTGCACGAGGACCGTGACGGATTTGTGAGTGTACAAGGTCTTACCGTGGGTCTGATTTCTGCACCTCTGTAAACACAGCTATGCAGATGCATGAGTTTCAGCAAGAATGAGGCTCTTTCTTGCAGTTTTCTGCTGAAATAGATCCACGGACCCACTAGGAAATGATCCTTCTGAAATGGGAGATAGATCCTAAATGTCTTTTTATCCTTTCTTTCCCTGAGAGAGCACTGTAATAAGAGACAGATTATCTGGTATTGTATGAGATGAAGAAAAGGGCTGCAATTTTGAGGAAAAAAAGATGCAAAAACTTTGAATAGCTGAGGACTCCTAAGAAATAAATTCATCTGACCACCTGCAAAAACTTCACAGATTTCTTTCTTGGACTTTCTTCATGATTTCAAAGACAGAAGACAAGGTAATAAGTACTCAGAAGGCTTCCCAGAGATGCTACAAGCTGTCGACTGAATTTTGGGCCAGTTTAGACATCATTCCT
>NW_009720951.1:17718-21072 GCF_000703405.1 Apaloderma vittatum
GAGCCCATCAATGTATCACTCTTGAAAAAGTTAAATTATTGGTGAAAAGGGAAAGAAACTACTTTCTCCTGCTTTGGAGTAATAATATAATCATAAAGGCAAGCACTCAAAAAGCCATTCTCCACAGGAGATGCCAAAGTGCTCGGTAAAAGATTGTTCTATAGCTGGGGCAGTGGAGACACAGAGAGGTAGTGACTTGCCTGCTGCCATTCAGCAGAGCTGAGATGAGGCTATGGGTCCCCTGAGGGGGATGTAGTGGCATATCTGAAATCAACTTTGCATAAAACCTCCAGCCTGTTCCACCATATTTTGCCACTTCACAGTATTTCTCATTTTGAACTTATTTTTACCCATTCTCCTAGACTCCTCCTCCTATCTTCCTCCCCTGTCACTCATTCAGCGAGTAGTTTCTCCAACTTAAGTCCCCACGGAGAACAAGACATTTACTTCCCCTTCAGGTCATATGTCGGGGTAGATCTAACTGTGCTCCACTTCATCCTCAAGGTGTCTGAGGGAATCGGGCAGAATTGGCTGGTTTTTCACTTCCTGCTGGGGTGCTTCTGTGCTCTCCAAGCAAGGATCACACAGCTGCCAGGGCCAGTCAACATGTGGTCCCCATCTATCTAGAAAACAGCAATCAGAAAACAACAGGAACCAAAGCACTGCTCTCTCTGCCCAACAGCTTTTCTCTGTCCCTAGTTCACATGACAGGACTCCAGGACCCAAAATTCCCATCTACTGGCTCCAGCCTGGGGTTTGATAGATCGTGAGGCTCAATACAAAAGCAGAAAGCCTTTGAATAACGTTTCCCAGGCGTATCTTGCTGGAACCAGTTTCTCTCCCAGCACCCTACTGGGTCTGCCGCCTGTGAAAGACAATTCTGCGTCATTCCAGAAAGCTGCATGGAACATTGAATAGACTTTGTATAATAAAATATCACCAGTGTTCTTACCAGCTTATTGCAGATTCAGAGTTTATTTTAAAGGCAAGAAGAACCACTGGCTCAATTCCTGAGAGCACACAGCACAGTCTCCTCCTCTAACCTTGCTTTCAGCCCAGGAACCTACTCTTTAATTCCCCACATCGTGCAGAACGGTGCTGGGTGTTAATCCAAAGGAGAGACCATCTCTGTCCAGCTATCCTGTTCCCTGTGTTTAAGGAAACTCTTATTTCTCATTTCAATTTCTCCAGCCTTAACCTCCCAGCACTGGCTGCTGTCACGCTTCTCTGCCCCAAATTAAAGAGCCTCCAGTCACCTGGTGCTTCCCTCACAAAGCACGTTAAGTAGGGATGCCAAGACATCTCTTGGTCTTCTTTTGGATAAACTAAATGGATGGAGCTCCTAAATCTAGCTATTTGTGGTAGGCCTCAGGCTGCCTTTAGCTTCTCCCTCCTATCACCACCAGCTCAGCACAATCTTGAACTTTTTCTAAATTTGAACGTGCAAACTTTTTGGGCACCAAAGGCAAAATCTCACTCCTGCACTGCCCCCTGGCATGCCCTGGCAACGTGGCTGCTGCATGTCTGACTTCGCATCCATCCACTTTAACGTAGATTTTATTTGTCCTGATCAGCTTATTAAGTAATTAATCTCTTACTGTGCAGCATTCTCTCTTTTTAGCGCAGTGGGGTTTTTAATCAAAATTGCCCTCTCACATCACTTTGAAATCGAGGTGGTTGGTCAGCTGGTAAAATCATCTTACAGAAAGCCCAACTTTAATTCTTTCATATTCTGCTTCAGCACTGGGAAATTATCCCTTTTGAATTACCCAATATATTCATTACCACGTCAGTCCATCCTCTGCCACTATTGAAATGGAGTCCCGGCCGTATGTCCCTAAGATACCATCAGCTTCCAAGGCACAGACCAATCTGTCTGAATGAAATCTGAAATACTGTTATCTCATGTTGGGTGTAATATCTTCTGGACTAGAAAATGATCACACATCATTTGAGAAACTTCAAAGAGATTTATTTCTGGTTATATGAGACTTCCAAGCATACATCTTCATGATTGAAATCTCCCATTACCTGGTATTTCTTTCCATTTATTACAGATAAAAGCTCCAGGAGCAACTCACCTCTTAATGTGAACCCGTGGTCTGTAATCCGCTTTGCAGGCACATCACCCCTCACTACACCCTCTAACTTCGTTAGGCAGAGCTTTAATATGTCTGTATTTAACAGCTAAATGGGTCATGGTGCTCTTCCCACACAGCCTTTTCTCTTGGCCACACACCACTGTTCATACACAGGTTGTAGTCAGCAGTTTTAATGCTCCAGTCATAGGTATCAGCTTCCTCTCACTCCATTTTGGCAATTATACCAAATCTCTTTCAATTAACAAGTATTTGCAGTTCCTGTCATTGCCCTTGTTCCTCAGAAATGGGAAGAATGAAGGAGGAAAACGTTCATGCAGCCTCCAAATTTCAAGCTCTGATAACGGAAATTAGACAATTCACTTGGGCGCATGATCTGCCTCGATGGATAAAACAAATCTGCCAGTCGCGTTTTGGCAGGTGCTTTTAGGCATCTAACTGCTCTTGCCCTGACTGAGGAATACCGTTACGCATTGTCAGCCAGTCATCTGGGGAATAATAAGTAAAATTCATGGAAGAAATAAGATAAAGGTAGAGAGCTCCAGAGCAGCTGCAGAAGACGTTCAAAGTCAGCCTCATGGCGTCCTGCTCGGAGGAAGGCCCTTGGTCTTTGTTTGGACCTTAGCAGGAAAGGATGTTTATAAGTTGTGTCTCTAAAGTACACCGTGACTGAGTCAGAGGGGGTGTTTACATTTGGTTGTCAAGTGTTTTTAATACCAGCACAAAGTCCAAAGAAAAAATTATGATAACGGAAAGTAAGGTAATGCCACTTTTTACTGACACAACAAATTTTAGTGCTGCAAAGCTAACGGGTAACAGGGCAAGCCTATCTCCAGTGATATACCCGGTGCAGTGTGTCTGCAGTGCTGTTTGCTCGCAAAGCTGAGTAGTGGCAGGTCCATGGGGTTTAGAGATGGAAAAACACACATGGTGGTACAAAACGCCACCTTACTGATGGCAGCTTTTTAGTCCAGGCATGTGTAAACTGGCCAGGGAGAAGGTGCAGCAGTAACTACTCCAGGAGTAGGAGGGAACCATTCCTGAAATAATCAAAACTTCTTCAAAGTCTGCAAAACCACTGTTCATAACCAGAGCGAGAAGCAAACGGGACCAATTCAAGCCTGCACTACTGGAATTCCTCTCCCTGGTGGGGACTAGTTGCCCCTTGGCAGAGCAAAACATCTTAGAGACCCTTGACGAGCCGGGGAAGAGTTAAAATCGTAGAATCATAGATTCATAGAATGGTCTAGGCTGG
>NW_009720952.1:0-4810 GCF_000703405.1 Apaloderma vittatum
TCCAACCCCATAACATTCTGTGATTCTGTGATTCTAATTGCTGAGACTGTTTTATTAGAAAAATATTCTAAAATAGATTTCCTGTCAGGGAAAACGTCTGCAGTTTTTAAAGTAAAATCTTACTCCTATTTAATTTCCTCACCTTTCTGTTTACACTGATGACAAATTTTACTACAATTTTCATTTTACTACAAATGACTGGAAATAATCATCATGACTCCTCTGTGAATCTCCTGAAAAAGCTCAGGATGGAAGTGCACTCCCAAGCCAGGTATTTTTGATGGGGGAGTGGAAGGCTGGCCACGAACCACGTGTCCTGCTGCTTCACCAGCTGTACTGCCCCGTTCTGTCTCCGTCCCTTCTTTCCTCATTCCTGCCAGTTTGGAAACAGGGAAGAGCAAATTAATTTAGTATTTCCTCTACTGGAGGGTATGCATGAAATGCATGGTTGGGGTGAGGATTCCTGCCACAGTAACATTCTACCTCCCCTCACATCTTCTGCCATATTTTCTTCTAAACCGCTCAGATAATACATTTATTTTACTATACCACACAGTCTGCTTGATTGTGTACTCTCTCAATCCAAGGCTTGACCTATTTGCTCGATCAGCCTTCTTCACCCGTGAGAGAGAAAATTTGAAAAAAATCCAGACCCCACAGTATTATGAGCTTGAGAATTTAGATAGTCTTGAGTTAGTTATCTGTCGTTATCTCAGCTGCACTGCACTGTTCAAGGTTAAGTGTCCTGTGATAAAGCTGGGTTGACAGTAATGAGTAAAGCCAGGCAGAGCATCCATACTGAAAGCTAGTGGCTTTTCTGAGCTCTTTCACTTGGCGTTAATGAAAGAAATGGACCTAACACAATAAAAGATCCTTTTTTTTTTTCATTTCCTGTTTTCTATTTTAATGACAAAGCTTTTTAGACAATTAATTATGCTGTATGGCTCCTGTTGAGGAAGACTCTGTGAAATTTTCTTAGGGAAGAACATCTTGAAGGCATCTGTGGAAACACAGTGGGGAGGAACGATCTGAAAATGAGAAAAGACTTCTCTAAAGTCAGCGAATATGTAATAACTCCTTTTTATTTTCTTCTGTCTTTATGGGTCAGCCTTGAAAATCTCAGTGAGGTTTTCAGTTTGATCACAACCAGACGATATGAAGAGTATGTAATTAAGATGGAGGTGACTGAGGGAGTTAGTATAGAAACTGAAGTAAAGAGTAATTGCCTGCTTTTATTTGAAGGGAAGAACATCAGCTGAGCAGCTAATATTCAGGTTTGAATATTGTTATAGTTGTGGTTGTGTTTTGTATGGTTGGATGTGTCTGTTTTCTGGTGGGAAATTAAGCCAAAAAAATAAGGAAGCAAGCATCTGGACTGTCTTGGGCAGTAAGAGTGCTAAAAGATGATGAGTTTGGATAATGTGGCAGGAGATAACTGATGAAAAGCTTCACCAGGAGAGCAGTAGAAGGAACTGTGTCCACTACAGAAGTTAATGTATTATGTGTCCCTTTGAGACTGAGGCCTTGATAAATTATGAGGGCCTTACTTTTCTTAGCAACAGCTCAAAAATCTTCTCTCTGAGCAGTTCCTGAACTAGTAACAGGGAACCAAGGAGCTATTTAGCTATCTAACTGAGGTGCTGCCACTCAATGAGATCTGGACAGGCTGGAGAGCTGGGCAAAGGAGAACCTCCTGAAGTTCAGTGAGGACAAGTGTAGAGTCCTGCATCCGGGGAGGAACAACACCAGGCACCAGCACAGATTAGGGGACGTCTTGCTGGAAGGCAGCCCCGTGGAGAAAGATCTTGGAGTCCCAGTGGGCAGTGAGTTGTCCCTGGGACAGCAACGTGCCCTTGTGGCCAAGAGGGCCAGTCGGATCCTGGGGGGCATTAAGAAAAGTGTGTCCAGCAGGTCTAGGGAGGTTCTCCTCCCCCTCTGCTCTGCCCTGGTGAGACCACACCTGGAATGCTGTGTCCAGTTTTGGGGTCCCCAGTTCCAGAGAGACAGGGACCTACTGGAGAGAGTCCAGGAGAGACCTACGAGGGTGATCAAGGGACTTGAACATCTCTCCTGTGAAGAGACACTGAGAGAACTGGGGCTGTTCAGCCTTGAAGGGAGACGGCTGAGAGGGGACCTTGTTAACGTATAGAAATATCTGAGGGATGGGTGTCAAGAGGAAGGGGACAATCTCTTCTCAGTGGTGCCCAGCAATAGAACACAGAATAATGGGTTTAAGTTAGAACATGGGAATTTCCACCTCACCATGAGGAGAAACTTCTTCCCTGTGCGGGTGGCGGAGCCCTGGCCCAGGCTGCCCAGGGAGGTTGTGGAGTCTCCTGCTCTGGAGACTTTCAAACCCACCTGGACGTGTTCCTGTGTGACCTGCTCTGGGTGACCCTGCTCTGGCAGGGGGGTTGGACTGGGTGCTCTTTTGAGGTCCCTTCCATCCCTTAACATTCTGTGATTCTGTGAGCTGACAAGCTTACACTTACGTGTCTGGGATTGGAACAGGTACAGATGTCCTCTAAATGAGAATTATTTTTTTTTTTGCTTTGTGCATGTGTTTGGGAGTTTATTTGTTAGTTTGTGTTCCTCAGTCAGTGATCTTCTGAAGGAAACTCTAGTTGACATTTTAGTTGGATAAATGTTCCTGAATGTGTCTCATGGTCAGTGGTTCATTGCGTTTTTGAGTGGTTTTGCATCACATCAGTGGAAGAATGAATAGCATGTTCAAACACGGCAAATTATGGTTTTGAGTTGATAGGAGAAAGCTGGTGATTAAAGACTAACTTTTCTGAACAAGTTGCCTTCTTAAGACATGTGGGATTACTTATTTACAGAATATTGAAGATGCAGATAACTTTTTACGGTTATTTCACAAATAATAAAAATTATAAATAATAAAAAATAGTGCTGTGGCTTTTCCCTATCCACAATATTGCCAGGTTTATGAACTCTTTCTATGTGGCGAATCTATGTTGAGTTTGTATAAATGTTAAACATACCAAGTTTTGGAGAGAGTGGGAGAATGAGAGGGGAATGAATTAGGTGTCCTTATACATCACTTTCTGTCTGGAAGGTACCTTATGGTTTCAGAAGTCAGCCTTTTAAAAAAAAAAGGAAGATAAAACAACCGTCAAACACACATTAGGTGAAGGCTATAGCTGAATCCATAAAGGTGATGAACGACCTTCCAGTGTGATCCTTCTGAGCAGACAAATAACACAGTACATAGGGGCTCAAAAAGCAGTTTGAGCCAAAATAAGATTTTGGAAGCTTCTCCTAAGAAGAAACAGCACATGACATCCATCTCTGTGGCCTCATTTCCACCGATGGGAGAGCATAGAATTTACACTGTAGTTGAAACTGCCAACTGGCCTTGTTTCTCTGTGCGTATGTGGAGGTGTCCGGCTGAAAAAAGATGTTCAGTTCTGGGCTGCCAGGTCCATTTCCAAATGTAATACATTCCCATGTACCCAGCTTGTCTGTGATGCTTCCATTTTCTGCCCTCTTTTTTGCCTGTAACAGAAGAAGTTTCCTTCTGGCCTTACCCTTGTACTTGGTTATACCCTGGTACATTTCGTTCCCAAGGACTCTGTGTAGGTGAGCTGAAATTTGTGTTTCAATCCCAGAGCTCCAGAACTGTGACCGTTGCCAATTAAATATTTATGGGAAAAATATTCTAAATTTCATTTTAATGCATAATCATGAAGATATCAGTGCTTAAAAAAAATAAAAATACGAGTTTACTGAGTTATAAGCCAGATATTGAAAAAAATGAGTGTCCTTTTATTGCTATGCTGTCAGTATTCTTTATCTTTACTGACATGAACTTGTCTCTCTGTATGATTCAATTTTTATTCTAAATTGTCCTGTTATTCTGAGTACAAACTGTGCCAGATTGTCAGTTTTATAAGTGAATCCCTAATGAATATAAAACTGTATCTACTCTACCGTGTGAATTTGATGGATTAGCAGTATAATTTACAAGGTAAGCTTATTTCTTAAGAAATGATACAGTTTTCTATACAGAATAAATGAGCTATGGAGACTTCATGTTTTCATTACAAATGTAATTCAATTTGTACTTTTGGAATAATCAGCAGTGAATATAAGATTTTTCTGACAGTCTTGCTTAAATAATACTTTCTGCCTTTTATACTTAACTAATTCTCTCTTTGCAATATAATAAAATCAGAATTCTTACTAGGAAAATAAAACAAGGAAAAAGAAAGTTTTAAAATATTTTTTTAAAGATATTGTAACATGCCACCATGAAGTTTTTTTGTTTAAGTGCTGATCTGGTAGTTGTTGAAGTTTGCCGCAAAGGTATGGGCAATGAAGACAGGGAAGAAATAAATGTTAGGGAAAACTACTCCCATTAGTACTTCAAATAAAGGCTAGAATCTGATTGTCTGTTTTTGGACTTTGTTTAGCCACATGTATCCTTCCAAAGGCAAAAAGCACTCTGTCCTGCAGCATATTCTCAGTCAAAAGTTGTGTTAGGCTAAATTATTAATTTAAGAACCATTCATTTCAAAAGTTTCTTTCTTGTTTTAAATGGAGCTGTAATCTCAGCACGGTTTAACTGAGCTGTAAAGTTAGTCCACATCAAAATACAGTAATAATAGCATATTTTGAAACTAACTATGACATTAGTTTCTGAGTAATGAATATTCTAGATGTTGGTTCATGCTCTTGACTGATTCAGACTCCACCAGTGGTTTTTAATCTCACAGAATCATAGAATGTTCAGGGTTGGGAGGGACCTCAAAAGAGCACCCAGTCCAACTCCCCTGCCAGAGCAGGA
>NW_009720953.1:0-20098 GCF_000703405.1 Apaloderma vittatum
ACTGGGTTTTAGCTCAAACCCAGGACAGAACAACACAGACAAAAAGCAGTTTGAAGTAGGTTTTAGTGCTTTAGTCTAGATCGCAGTCTGAACTCTAGGGTTTTCTGTTGCTTTGGATTTGGTTTGGTTTGTTGGGATTGTTTTTCTTAATACTACTACATATTTGATCTGAAGCTCCTGTTTGTTATAAATATTATACTTTGTTAATTACTTCTAGGTACTACAAAACTGTGTTGTACTGATGCAGTACCAGAAGAATTGGTTGACTCCTTGGAAGACGGTGGAACAGAAAGCGATGAATAAATTGGAGACAGATCTTTTTCCCTCTGATAAGAATTATGTGTCAAAATAGTGTCTCTTGCATGAGTACTATCACTCAAATTGATACAATTAAGTGGAAAGGTTGCAGAAGGAGCCACATAGTGAGCAAACTCCTTACCTTTGGGCTCTGAGAATCTGAAGAAATAGTTCACAGAAGAACAGTCTGTATGTTTTCCAGTGCCTTCACTTGAAAATTGTTGCCTTTAGTGATCGTGTGCACGTATGTACATATGCTGTCCAAACAGTAAAATTTAGATTAAACTTGGGTTCTGAAGAAGTTGAATTTATTATTAATTACAGGGCTGTTAGTTTACTTCATCTCAATTAATTTGCTGTGTTAGCAATAGTTAGTAATTTTTGAATCTTCACAAATCCTGATGATCTGTCAATTGTTTCTACTGGTACTGTACAGTACCAGTTGGTTGACATTCACCCTTGTCAGTTCTACAGCAAGAAATGGTGCCTGAACTCCAGTGGGAGGTTTTGTTACTTGACTGGAAATACATGACTTGGTCTGAAACATTGTACAGGGAGGCTCGCTGTAGGAACTAACTGCTGTTCCGCTTTGGGGAACGAGCACTGTGATAGCAGATTCAGTTGGTTTTTTTCAGTTTGACATCTTCACTTTTCATGAATGCACTTACTTTATTTCCTCTCATTTTTACATAAAACTATTCTTTGAAAATGAACAATAAAATCTTGTATGTTTGGCCCTATGGCTTTGACTTTTAATTATACCGTCTTTCAGTAAACCGTTCTTCACTATTAGGTTTGCGCACATCCAGGACATATTGCAGTGAAGTAGTAATGTAAAATATTTATAGTAAATTAATCCAATATTGTTCTCTTAGGATCTGTAGATTTTAAAGCATGTTATTTCACCCAACGTGACTGTAGATTTTTAGTTTACAGTGCCTTAGAATACACACTTCACTTTACAGGTTTATTTTAAGAAGCTTAAAATCTTATTTTCTTGACTAGGAAGAGTATCCTTTCTTGTTGGGGGTTATTCTTTAAAGAAACATGAGGATGCCTTTACTTCAAGAATTGGAGAAGGACTGTATTAATATGTTTACACTGACAGTGGGTTTTCTAGTATTTGCATATAATAAAGCTTTTTCTTTTGGAATATTTAAGAATATTGCTGATGCCATTGGAAGACCACCATGTGACAGAAACAGTTGTAAATGTTAACATACGGTGAAAAAAATCAGTGCTGTTGGGAACCTGACTAGAACTGAGTGTGATTAACTTTCACCTGAGTACAGGTACTTGCAAAGCCGTGGTTGTTGTACAAGGACTTTAATGTGGCTGTGTTTCGGTCCTTCTCTGCATTGTGATGCAAACAGAAAAATCCACCTAATAAAGTGATGAGGCAGGGTGTTTTCTTTGACGTTTTGTTCTTTGACTTGTCTTATATCTTAAATACAACGTAAGGTGATATTTCTGCCAGTAGATAAATCTAGTAGGTTATTTAATAGCCATAAATTGTCTGTAATTTTTGTTTGAAAATAAGACACTTACGTGAGGTAGAAGGAAAAGCTGGTTTTAGCCATATGTTCCTAGCAGCTGACAGGAGGCAGTCCATAAAGAACAGTGTGAAAACGTAGCGATACGTTCTTTTGGCCTTAAGCAATTATTGATCAGGGTCTTCGTGAGAGGTTTTCTGTGGGCTTCTTACTTGAGTTAGTTCAGCTGGATTATGGAACCTGTGTCAACTTTGAACATTTCTGCACTAAGGAATTCAGTAGTCGGGTAACATATTTTGCCAAGAATTTTTTTTCTGTTCTGAAGCCATCTGTGTGCTGCCTGCCCAAAGTCCTGTACCCTCAAGACATAGTAGGAACAAATAGCTCCCTTTTCCTGTTCTCCTGTCATCTGAGACTGCGTGTGAACCTCTCATATTTTTTCCCTCATCCCCCAAACTGATGGCTCTATTTCAGCCTTCAAAATTGTAGTCAGTAGTCATTCCATATGCAAAAGTAGTTTATTCCTTTAAGTCTTTCCCTGAACCATATAGATCTTCTGTTTGAACTAAGGGTTTTACTGCCTGGGGTAGGGGAATAGCAGTTGTAATAGGGTGACTGGGACAAAACCTCATAGCGAGTCAGCACTTTATTTGTGGTTACAGAATTACAATTTCATTTTTTCTCCATTGCCTTCCTCAGTCATTCGCTCTCCTGAATGACAATAATCACAACATCTCTTCCAAATTAATCGGAACTCATCATTTTTATGTGTTGATAGTTGCAAAATAAAATATGTAGGAACTTAATTTACGTTTATAATCAGCCTCCCCTTGTCAGCTGTGCTTTCTGTTTTTATTTCAGCTGTTAATTCCTCGGTCAATTTTTTGATAGCTAATGTTTAGTCTGAAAATTGGGTTATTCTGGTTTTACATTATTCCCGTCCTTTCTGTGGGGCCTATGAAATGTGATGCTATAAATGATAGCTCCTTATTTCTTTCAGCAGTGTGATTAAAAGCATCGTGACAGTGTTGCCTGGTAAGTTTTGCCATCTTCATAATTGAAATATTCCTCTTTTTTTATTTTGAATAATTTTAATGCAGAAAACAAGATACCCTGCATACTAGCAAACAATGAAAAGAGCTTTGGACACTGTAATCTGGCTCAGAAGTCTTTTATTCTTACATATTTAACATTTTTCAAGTACCAAAGCATAGCAAAAATAATACACTGTTATGAAAATAAAATTGAGAAAGTGTAAATGTGTGCCAAACTAAATTGAATTTCTTTCAACCTGTATGGCACTTAGGAAAAACCTGGTACACAGAAAACACTTTATTCAGTAACTTCTTCAGCTGGAACAACTTCCAAAAGCATCTGAAGGTGCATAGTTATGGGCTCTGAGGAAAAAAATTGTTAGAGGCTTTTTGAGAGAACAGTATTTGTTTTCAGATGCATAAGTGATTTTTCTAAGTGAGAAAATTATCCTTGTGAGTAGTTGTCTGTCTCTCTTGTAATCACTCGTAAACTTAGAAAAACAGTCTGAAGATCCAAGCTACAACATTTCAGCAGCTCTACATTTGTTTTTACTAGTGTACAGTGCTTCTAATTGTGTAATTACAGAATATTTAATAATCGGGGGGGAGGCAGGAGAGAGAGATGATGAATATTTTTAATGTCTTTAGAACTACTACTTCTGTTCTCTTCAGCTAGTTCCACTGTTCCTTTCAGAACTATCTCTGTATCCTGTTTTCCCTGAGATAATTGCTAACAGTTTCTCTAGTGACTATGCAAAATTGTTACAAATGGTCACACACAGGGTTCTTGGAACTTTCAGTTTACTCAGCAGCACTGTGATTATTTTTTGGTGTTAATGCTGTTAGCATTTCTTTAGTAAGTGTAGTGAAATGATAACCTGAGCTGAAAGCACAGTATTTTGTGGCATGAGCATGTGTCTGCTAATCTTTAGTTAATGGCTAAAGCAACGTTTTGAAATACAAACAACTGAAAAAACCCTAACTTTACAGATGAAATAGTTCCTTCTGTCTGGTTTGGGGTTTTTTTTGTGCTACTCCAGTGATGTATTCCTTTTTTGTGAATCTTTTGTTTTTCCTCAAGTTAGACATCACTTTTTTTCCCCAGGAAGGAGTAAAATACAACCTTTACTAAAGTTCACTGTATGCCCCTTATAATGTGTTTGGAAAATTGCTGTCCTCCCACACCCTGCTCAGTGATGTAGATGGGATGGACCACCTAATGAGGTGCATTATGGGAATTAACCTAAAGCTAGCAATGTTCGGTTGAATTTGGAGCTGACTAGCTGAGGTATACTTACTTGATATTTTTTGGGGCCACTTGAATTTAAAATGAACAAAAAGTGCATAAAATATAAGTCCGCTAAGTATAAATAAAGCACAGTACAAATAGGGCAGTTCAGGTGCGCTGATGATTGGTGCCAGTACCAGTATAATGGAGACCACTGTCACTATAACTGGAATGATGATGGGTATCTGCAAGACACAAAGCCCCAAATTATTTTCCTGTCCTTACACAGAAGTTGCAAGCATGAAAGATGAATGTTTTCATTGCCTTATGCAGGTTTTTCCCTTTTAAAATTTCTGGAATTAGATAGGCAATGGAAAGAATAGCAAGAATATGGATGAGGAAAACTTCTACTAAATCACTGGCCAAGGTGGCTTTGTCTACACTGCAAATGGCAATGTAGGAATTGGCATTTTAATGAATCTGGGACCTAACTCCAGTGCAATGACCTGGGGTCTTATTTTTGGTACCTCTTCAGTGGAATTCTGCAAACAAATGGCTCGGTTACTGTCCATGTTCTTGAAGTACCCAGACGTTTGGGTACTTAAATGAGTACCCAGTAGTGCTCATTTGGGATGAGTTAGTGTTTCAGTATTTATGGGAATGGAGGGAAAGCCGCACCAAGTGCAAAACTTACTCTGATGGGTCTCTTGAGTTCCTTTCTTGTAAATCTCATCACAATAAGTGCAAGTACAGTTAAACCGTAAAATATCCAGACTGCAAAACTGAAATAATTTATGAGTGTGTTAATGTCGCCAGGAATAATATAAATAATGGCAATGGCCCCCTAAAATAAAAGCAAAAAAAATAGTATAGTCTATTATTAAAGAAGGCTGAATTTTACTTCTTGTCAGTATGAGTGTACATTTATGGTGTTCCAGGGTGTGATCTGTAAATGCTGTTGCTGAAACATTTAGGTGTATTACTTTTGTGTGTCATCTTAATTCCATTTGAAGTCAGAAAGACTTAAAATCTGTATGCGTTAATCTGCCTTTTTGACTGTATCTTGGAGTAAGTGAAGACACTAAATAGATTTTTTAGGTTACTAAAGTGACAGCAATTGCATTCTGAATTCATTTTGGTTTACCTTTAAGATATTCTACTCAATAAATACATTTAAAAATCTAGGAATTCTTTTCAGTGAGATAGAAATGCATTCTTGGAGGAGGTAGGGTAGTGATAGCTTGCTTTCAGGCATCGTTGAAGAATTTTTTTTTATTTGTTTTCATGCTGGAGATCCTTAGATATTATGATTTTTTTAAATCCAGTTATGGAATGAAACTGTTCAAGTTGAGAAGTTGGGGATTTTTATATAGTCTGGTTTTCCTTACATATATTTAGTGATTTTCTTGTCTAGATATTCAAAGATAACGTGTAAAGACTGCTGGTAAGAAATTGTGAAAGCATGTATTACTGGAGAATTTTTGTTGCTAATTTTTCTAGACTTAGAATATATACTTACGTAAAATATGATAGCAGGTGCTGGTGTTAAACGCTTAACACTAATGTAAGACAGCACTTCTAGCATGTGCCCTTCACGACCTGCAACATAAACAAGTCTGACAAAACAAAAACAAGGCGATCCCGTTAGTGTGGCACCTAGGCTTAAGGGTGGCATTAATGAAAAAAAAATTGAGCACTGTTCATTATCAGGTTTTTTTTGTTGTTTGTCCTTAGATACACGATGGGATCTAAGGAATATTGTAGACTGAAATAAGGAAAATAACCAGGACTAAAGTAGTGAACTTGAAACTAATTTCAGAATGTTAGTTTGCATAGTCAATTTAAAATCATTTTGGAAAAAAAATATTAGCCACTTTTAAATATTTAAGTTGCTTCATACCTAAAAATGACCTTGACAACCTTCTGTCAAAAAATTGGTCTTTACAACCCTATGACATTAAGATGGATTTGAAATTTAAAATATTTTCAAATAGTAAATGGAAGCATTGAACAATGGATATGAGTAGCTTCTCCTTTCAGTTTTTTTATCATTATTGCTGTACTCATATTCTTACTGGTAGGGTTTTTTTAACTATTTAATTCTTAGGTTTAAACTCAGTATGGTAAAAAAGCTTTTGTGCTATAGCTCCTTTGATTTAAGCATAAGAGACCATATTTTTCAATTTTTCAGAGTTGCATAGCCAGTGTTTCTTTTGAAAAGTAAACAATATAGTTAGATTTGCAGGTACCTCTTAATTACATTTTGGACATTTGGATCAGAAGAATGTCTATGTTATATGTGTAGACACATAAATGTACATATATTTTTTTCATGCTTCCAAAGTTTTCAGTTTAAGATATTTAGAAAGGGAACTTACCTGCCTGCAGTAAAACAGGTCCCATTGGCAGATCCCATTGTGGAAAAGGCCACAAAGAGAGGAACTATCCAAGAGGCTGGGTAAAGCACTCGGTCTCCGAATGTCTGAGATACAGGATTAAAATGAATCATGTTTGTCATTTGTAACTGCCATTTGGTATCTTCAGTAATGTTGGAGCCTTTTTAAAAGTACAGTAAATGGATATCTAAGGTACGTTAACAATAAAAACATAAGTTGTGTAGTTACTAAAGAATTCTTTGTAAATGAAGACTTGGATTAATTCATGAACCACTATATATTGAGTGAACTACTCAATATTGTAATGTTTGAGATGCAGCATCTGTAGGAAAAACTGGAAGACATGTAAAAAGAAATTAAAAAAAATACACAGAAATGAAATTCTGTTAAAGACACCAGGTTTGGGGATGTGTCTGTGAAACAAAAAGCTGGCGTTGCTGCAGGTGCCACCTGTGCGCAGGCTGGGTCTGGCCTGTGTGGGCGTAACGGGAGCAGCGACGGCACAGCCAGGCCTCGCCTCGTGCCTGAATGGCTGAAGGGTGAATGTGCCCGGGAGCGTGCCGGGGCGTGTTAGTGCTTGCAGAGGGAAGGATTAGACTGAATGTACCTATGTTGGTCTACTGTAAATGAATTTGGATTCAAACTTCTTTGACAGGTGTTGGCTTGTGGTTGGGAGGGTGATTAACTTTTGACGAAGTGAAGCACAGGCGTAATGTCAGAGTTGTTTGTCCAGTAGTAGGGCGCTCAAATTAATGCAAAGCAAAAAGTGATGTGTAGACCTCTTCAAATTTACAGTGCAGTCCTTCTGTTTGCCGTGCTGCCTTGGTGATGCTAGTGGCACGCTGAGGTTTTGTTATTAATTTACTCTGACAAGTTTAGTGGTAGCTGGGGATGGTGTTCAGATTGTAAGTTTAGCGATGTATGAAAAGGAAGAGTTCTTAAGATATAACTCAATACATACATCGCTGTGCTTCTTGGTGCAAACATGGTGCTGAAAGTATATTAGGTTCTACATTTTAAAATGTTTTATTTTAAAAATTTAAGTGTTTCTACATTAGTGTACTTCTTAAGTGTGCTACACTATTTTGCCTGTATGTTGCCTCATGTGGTTTGTTTTCCCCAGAAACTACCATTAGGAAAAAATCACTGCATGGCCTCTTAGTGGTTATTTCAGAGATGTGTCCCACAGAAAATTTACCAAGTGGAACTGAAGGGACAGATGTGTTTCTAAGACTTTAGAAGTTTATGTGGTCTTTATTTTTATTTGTAATAGTATGTCTTGCCATAATGTAAAAGCAGTATTTCTTAGTTTTTTTTAAGAAAAAAAAAAAGGCAAGAATAAGGAGGATGTGAATTAGGGACTACTTGCTGTTAGCTTCAGAGCAACAAACTTTGATCTACTGTTGTGCTTGTTTCTCAGAAATACTGGCAACACTGCAAAGGGCAAAGCAGCAGTCAAATGTTATTTTTCCTTCCATCTTTTTGGTCCTTCTGGTAAACAGTCAGCTTCTGAGCTGCGGTGTTTACAAAATGTTAGCTGAAGACTATAGTACTTTTGCTTCCCTTTTTTTCTTGGGATATGACAGAGCTATTTAAAATTGTAGATTAAGAAATGACAGTAGCTAATGGAGAAGGGTGATGCTGACAGCTCAGAAATTAATTGTATCTTAAGAAAAATTACAGGTTCCTTCTTGTTGGTGACTGGAACGCACAACCGCCCTCTTCCGATGTTCTATTACAAAATAAAGTGGCTTACCACAGCAACTGCCTGGGACTGCAGGAGTTCTGTTGAAGTCATTACGGTGAAATAGGAAATGTTTATCAGAACGTAACAAACTGTAACCAAGGGGATTCCAATAATTATAGATAGCGGTAGGTTTCTAAAGAATGCAAAAGTAAGACTCCATCAGCATTGCTGTGTCACTGGGTAGGGCTCTCATAGTAAACTGTGGACTCTTACTTTTCCCCGTATGCTCTTTAGGGGTATTTACATTTCTTTATTTTAGAGCCATGGAAATTAGAATTTTAAAAAAGGAAAAATACAAAGTCTGCAAAGTCTGCAAACTTAAGAAGCACGTAATAGATGCTAACTCACTTTGTGCTTTAGTGCTCATACCTTAAATTGCTTTTAAAAGCAAACCAGACTATGTGCCTGCTAGTACAAAAATACTGTGTTTGATTTTTTTGTTGTTAGAGAATCACTGCTTCTCTACGTAATTTTACCTGTAGGGATTTTTAAGTTCTTCTGTGATGTAGTTGAGTTGATTCCTGGAAGGAAGAACATTAATGCAACATTACCAGCAGTTACGTGTTGAAATATAATATATTATGAAACCAGGTGTTAAACTTCTTGTATTGCTGGGTTGGGGTGTGTTTCAGGGGGTTTTTTTTACCTCTTCAGATGAAGAAAAGAAAAAGGTACAACCAGTCGTTAACTGATAAAGCTGCAGGACAAAAAACTATATGAGCTTCTTATCCAGATGCCAGCCCCGATTCACCATGTTTTCCTCCATTACCTTATCACAGTTTTAGAAGCATTTTTGAGATTTTGGAATGAGATTGTCTTAGTTCTTTGATAAAATAGCCCAGAATAACAAAACAAAAATTTGGCAGACGTTTATCTCAGATGCCCAAGATTGCCTTTGAACTTCAAGCTTTGCAATATCTGAGTCTTTTCAAATCAAAAGCACAAGTGTGCCCGTTGCGAGGACTGAAACAAGTCTGCCAGTGTTTCACAATTGTTCTGTAAGTCATACTCACTAGAAAACTGATGTGAAAACCTTTTTAAGGATTACACCTATCAGTTATAATTTCCAAATTTTTTGCTGGAGCGTGTGGACCAAAATTAAACAAGATATTTACTGCTCCACTTCTGAACATGTGAGGAGTTGGTATTTACAGTTCAACAGCCTAATTTTCAGATGTCAGTGCCTGGTGGTTACATACTGACATAATTACTTAGGCACCAGCTTCCCTGCCCCTTAAAAAAATCAAGGTGAGTGCCTTAACTGGCAGATTTGCTTGTCTGGGTTGAGTCACTCATGCTTGGAAATAGAACCTGAAAGAGTAATCCATTTAAAAATAAATTCAGTTTTAAGCATCTAAACAGGACTCGCTTTGTTTAAATTAAGAGATTAAGTTAAATATTCCTGCCAGTAAATAAGTTTATTTTTACAAAAATAGTTCTAGAAAGCACTCTTCTGAGTATTAAATATAAATGCTGTGTGGAGAACATAAAGGTTAAACCTAAATCCATCCATATCTGTGATTGGTTTTGAATGTATTTTCTTAAATCTAGCATGGTAAATAATAATGGCTAAACAGATGTGGAGATTTTAAAACTGAAAGCTTCTCAGGGAAGAAGGCTTAATTTCAGTTAAAACTTGAGTAAGAAATCTGAAAGTTTAACTTTACAGATTCTGACACACAATGGTTTTTCTATGTCCTCTTGTACTAATCAAACAGCTGCTTTGCCCCATATAATGGAGTTAAATCTGTGACGTGGTACTGAAGCACCTTGAGCGGCAAACAGGAGCCCTTTCAGGATCTAGTATGGTTTCTTTCCCCAACAAACAGCAACTTTTGAGGATTTGGTTTTTTTTTTTCTTTAACCAAACTGGCGGTGTTTTCCCAGAATTCATTAAGAGAGATAATCGTAGCAACCAATCAGAAGTTTAACTTTTTCAGATCCGGAAGAGTAAACCAGTTAAATAAAGGCTGTTAAATGTAGCCGTTAGCGCTGGTGAAGATGCCTTACCAGCCGTCGTAGGCCCAGAGTCCGTTATAAAATGCCAGACTGATAGAACTAATAGAGATTTTACTGTCCTTGAAAGAGTCTTGGAAGTTCTCAGTTTTCCCTGCAAGTAAGATGTAAATTACTGATCAGTGTTGAAATTAATTGCTTTAATCGCTACCACATGAAGAAACATTTCAACATCTGTTTCATGTTTTGAAACACTGTTAAAATCAATTTATAGAAACTCTTATTAATTGATCTGTAGTGTTGCACTTCCCAGCCACCCCCCTTTATGAAAAGAAAATACCATAGTTTCCAAGAGATCTGGAACTAAAAATTCAATTAAGAGAGCCTTATTTTGTGCCATCTCTCTCAGTGGGAAATTTGTTTAATGGTCATACTAAAAGCTGAAGTAATTTTTGCAAGTAAAGTATATTAAATTACCTTGTGCAAGGAGAACAATTCCACTTACAATAATGATTGTGACAATGATCATTTTGGCAGCTGTGAGAAAATTCTGGAGGTAGCTTCCCAGCTTCACACTCAATGAATTCACGATTGTAATTATCACTAAAATAAATACATGTATGAGTTTCTGCATCAAATTTGTCGGAAGTGAAAGAAAAGTTGCCTTTTAACTTTTTTCCCCCTTACTTACTGTACTGCTTTTTTCTCCCACTGCTTGTCTGTATTACTGATACAATTTTTTAATATATTATGTTTGGGTAACTTTTAAAATAAGAAACCACTTTTCTCAATTAGATTTTGATAGTACCTTTAACAAAAACAGTTTAAAATTGTTGCACAGCATCCTGATAAATACAGAAATATCTCCATACTTCATTTTTCTTCTTTTTCTCTTAGAGAGAAACACTTATTACACAGCTCTGTCTTGAAGAAAAGAAACTCAGATGAGGAACAAACCATTTTTAAACCTATCCTTTTCTTTGTATATATGTTATCTAGATGGAATCGCTGTACTTTTCTCCAAAGTTTGCTGTTGCTTTCATTATAAGGTCGCTTCCTGGTGTCTTCATGAAGATTAATCTCCTCATGTCTCAAGGTGCTGAAATGCAGTAACTGATGGGGCCAAACGGAAATCTCTACACAACTAGGGATTGTGTCTCTTTTTAAGAAAGTATCTTACCAATGAGAGCTGCTGCAAGACACTTGATGACAACTTGGGGCGGATCACAACCCGGGTAAAAAGGAGCTGATGCGTACTCAGCAAAGCTGAGGCAAATGATAGCGAATGAACTGGGTTTTGTAACAATTAAGCTTGTCCAAGAAAACAAAAATGCTGGAATTGGGCCAAATGCTTCCATAAGGTAAGGATATTCTCCTCCAGATTTTGTGATCATTGTACCAAGCTCAGCAAAACAAAGTGCACCTGAAGAACAAGAAAAGCATTTATTATTGGTTAAGTTCATAAACTTAAGCGATGAGTGACTAGAACAGATTATCACTTTTTAAGAGGATGAAGTAAGAAAAACTAAAACTCGCATTCAGAATGAACTAAGAATGTACTTTACAAGTTTTAAAACCAAACTTACCTCTTATGAAACAGTACATATTTTAAATTTTTGCCAGACTACTGCTACACTCAGCAGGATATGATTGATTTTAGTCTAGGTGTTATTAGCCAGTTTGTGAAATGAAAGTAGCATGCAGAAACCACAGATACAGAAATTTAAGGAAATATTCAGATTCTTTGTTGACTCATTTACCTAACGTTGCAAGTAGTCCACAGGCTGCCCAGATGGTTAAACACGGACCCACAGCTCCGACATTGGCAAGTACTGACTTAGGAGAAACAAAGATACCTGAGCCGATAATTGTACCGACAATCATACAGATTCCACTGATGAGGCCCACCTTGAAATAAAACAAGACGTTTTGGTAAAGTAATTTCTAATAATTTAATATACTTTTTGGTATAATACAACTGTAGTAATTGTCATTAATGACTTCATGTTGAAAGCTGAAAAAAAATTTCCTACAAAGTAATGTATTAAACTAAATGAAGTTTCTCTTTCCTTTCTGAGATGCACATACATGCCTTATTTCCAAAAGTAGTTATTCAGTTTGTCTGCTTGTGTATTTACTTTATTAAACTGTCCTTTGGGTTATGTGGGTCTCAGATCTAACCTCGTACAGGTGAACATCCCGTTTCCACTCTTTGATTAATCACTGAAATTCTTTTCTGAGCACTTGAGGAATTCTGAATTCTCTAAGCTCCAAAGATTTGATTTCTTGAAAGGAGTCTTTTTTTTTTTGTCTCTCAGCAGTTGTTTTTCTCTCCTTGCTTCAGATATTTGTGCACAGCAATTACTTTTGATACTGATGGTTGGTGAAAAGATCTCCTGACTTTGTACCTACATGTCACATGAATCTACTAAAATTTGAGGTATCTCCTGCTAAAACCAAAAATAACCAAAACCTAACAACGACAAAAAAGCGGCATGAGGTACTCAATTTTTTCTGTTAGTTATGGCCAGCCTAATAACATCAGGTTTTTTCCAGTCCTAGCACCAATCTAAAACCACATACAGAGTCTTTTTCCAGGTTAGTTACATTTAAAGAGGAATTCCACTTCCTCCTTGAGAGCAAATAGCAATCATCTATAATTTTCTGGAGGAGACAGATTTTCACTTGTCTTTCTGTACCAGTGGCTATTTTGTAGCTAGAAACCCCAACAAACTTGGAGAAGCAATGAGCTGAACAACTGCTTCAGCTTCTGAGAGCTGCATGTGGAAAGAAATAGCAAAGTTAATTGTCTCATTTGATCAGCTTAGAAGTTACCGGATTGAAAAACAATTCAAATACTTTAAAAAAAAAATGCATATTCTTGTTTTTAACAAGCTATTTAACTAGTAATTAGCAGTTTCCTAAAATGTAAACCAGCTGCGCCATCAAGAGATGAGTACGTTGCTGCTAACTTGGGACAGAGTTGCAGGTTTGGTGCCATGATGTGTGTGCACAGATACCCCAGTGCCTCCCCACCGGCAGCCCCTCACATGCACACGGGCTGAAGGGCAAAAAGAAAAGTTTTGCCTGCTTTTGAAGGCTCGTCATTTGGAGTTCTTGACTCTGACTGGATTGCGCATCCTCTTGTCCCCTGTCCTCTCCTTTCCTTTTCCTCAAGCTTTTTTCACCCATTTGGTTTGATTGCTGAAACCTCTAAGGAAACAAAAGCAAAGTATCAGTCTCATATATTAATGTTTGCTTCAGTTGTGCAGAGAGAGATATACAGGTCTAAAATAGCACAGGCAGATATTGCCAGGAGACATAAACACATGCACACGTGCTCACTCACAGCCAGAGGACTTCCCTCTAATGACCTAGTTGGGAATTAAACGTCTACTTCACCTCATCCGTCTGACTTGCTGTGGATTTTCCTCATACCCACCTGGCAGCGAAGGTCTTTTTGTCTCAGGTTACGTACAGCTGAGGGTGTCCCTCCTGAAACTAGCTAAGTTTTATACCTGGTCGCTCCATTGAATTCCTCCAGAAGCCCAGACAGATTTAATCTTTCTCCCAAAAGCTTGTCTGTTGCTTTATCTAGGAGACCTTCTTTCTGGTGTTTGTTAAATAAGGTCTTTTTTCAGTTCCTTGGAAATGCAAGTATCTGCAAAACCAAGTGTTTTCTGCTGTAATTGTCTAATTAGCAGCTCTTTGCCTTGAAAAGAGTCATCAGTCCTCATGTTAATTCAGGGTGAATGTCTGAGAATTTAAATTTATGTTCTAAATCTAAACAGAACAAAATTTAGAACACACATTTAAATTTGTACCTTTTTTTTGGTGAGAATATTGCTTGTTTTCCCTAAGACTGGAACCAAATACAACTTGAGATACAGCCTTCAGGACACTGATCAGATTAGCTCCTGATTCTCACAAGCTGATTCAGTCAGAGGTCTCTTCTCTCCTCAGACAGACCTTACCACTGTAATTATTAGAATCTGAATGTTGAAGATCATTTTGCAGTTATGCATTTATTCAGGAATGCATCATGTTTAGGCACCTTGGCTAGTATCCAGTAGTTTTTGGCTACAAAAACTGCGGCATGTTAAATAGACAGAGCACCTATCTCAGTACTCTTGGCCTTCAGAAACATTAGGGCTATAAAGACGTCCAGTTTCTGGTTTGAATTAAAGATTTGTAAAAGAAACTATAATCCAACTTTTAAGATTAAACGCACGATAGAAAATTGCCCACGAAAAGAATGCAGGGCTTGGGTCACTGAATTTTATTACAGCTTTGTGCCCAACTTCTCTCTTTGAAGTAATGTATTTAGAATGTTTTAATCCTCTTTCAGCAATTCGTAGTTTCACTTACCTTATTTATTTATATGTTGGGTGTTAACCAGGTCCAGATATCTTTGTATGGTGTATTTCTTATTTCTCCCGTTAGACTTACCAGCCAGTTAGACAGCAAGACATGTCCACGTCAGAAACCAGAAATACGCAGAGGCAGGAGCAGCTTAAGTACAGAGGTTATCAAAGGTAATTATTAAACCCATTCTCAGCCAAGAAGCTTTGAGATAAGAACCACAGGTAAACCAACAGTCCAATTAGTTTATCTTTAATAAAAGTCTTTGTTCCATTTGTGAGAAAGTTTGTCCCATACCTAGGTAGTATGTTACGTTGTGAGAGGTGCCCATAATTTGCAGTTTAATTTGATGGGGTTTATATCAAGCAATTTCTAATTTAGAAATGCTTTGGAAAGGTAACCGTGAAGTAATTGTCATGGGTGCATTAAAAACATCTGTCCAGATGTTAGCTGCATCCTATAAAAAGAGTTGGTGTTTTAATCCTGAGAAGCTAGAGAAGTATGAGCAGAAGGGTTTCCTTTGGTTTTCATTAACCCCAAGGCAGCTGAGTGGGCAACTTGTGTTCCCTTCACTTGTAGTTCCAATTAATTTTCCATTTTTGGAAATGTTTAAAAATCTTACTTTAATGGAAAATGTCATTCTCTATTTCTATACACTCGTATATCCAGGAAAAAAGATATTGTTATGTCAAATGCTGAAATCGGGTAGGTTCTTTATACTGGCTAGTCAGCCCTAAAATACTTGAAAGAAAACCTTAATCTTGTTTCACTTCATTGCTTTTGGCACTGCAGTTGTACAGCTCATTTCCTTTTTGACATCCAAACAGTAAGTCCTGATCAACCTGCTCTAACTTGAGCTGAGTTTTTCAATAAACATCCACTGTTAAAACCTAAAAAGATGTGCTGATTGTGGTCAGTGATGATAAGATTTGTATCTTGGTAGGATAATGCCTCATGAACAATAGTAGTACAGGATTGGAAAGGAGAACCAATTGTTGGGCTTAAGTATCCACAAAACTGTAGCCTGGCATAAAGTGACAGTGGTTTCTCTTTCTTTTGTTTTCTTTCCCACTTCTGATGAAACATGCAGGCTTGATGAACAGGAATTCCTGTCTCTTGTCATGTTGAGGTAAATCTGTCACTAAAAATGGACTCTAAGAAAATGTGAAACAGGTTTATATTTGCCACATTTTGTGATGGTTGAGCCGGACTCTTGCAGTGAATGACTTTCTCCAAGACTGAGATTGCAAAGTAATGTCAGTACCGAAAACAAAACCAAAGCTGTGTATTATCTTGTTTAATTCCTATAGAATTAACTTTAAGCTTCTGGAGTTGCTTTTCCATCTTAATTAACTTCTTATTCAAAAATTACCATCTGAACAATGGTTTGACAAAAGTGGGGTTTTTTTCCTATAGTGTTAAAATTACAGTCTTATGACAAACTTGTGAAAAGTCAGGTTATGAACAACTTCCTCCTTTTCTTCTGAATTTTTTTACAAGGGCTTTACAATATTTTTCATGATAATCATGATGTGGGATTAAATAAACTAATGTTTTTATATCCATCAATTGCAGATGCCTCATTTGGGATCAGGTACTATGTACTGTACTTCTGTGTTCTCTGTAGCTGCTAATTTTGAAATTAACATTTATAATCTTATTCCTATGATTTTTCGTGAAATGCTACAGAGACTACTGAGATAAGTAATATGAAAAGAAAAAAGGAGGGGAAATCATATTATGAGGCTTTGTCCCTCAAAATGGAGTAGAAGCACTTTTCATATCATCTCTACCCTGGCATTTCCAGGCCAACCAACAAAGGGGGAAAAATAAAATTTACATGATTTTGGTGATGGTTAATGGTGTATGCATCTTTAATTCTACATTAAGTCTTTAAGATTTGTTTTAGATTTAGTGCAGCTAGTATTTGAAAAATTAGTGTGGATGGATGATCTACGTATTTTTGCAGTGTTTTCAGAAGTCTTTTCTTTCCACATCAGACCTATACACTACTTTGTTTCTTCAGATCCAGTAAAGGCAACCTCAAAAATATGTTGTTTGAGTTTTTTGTCCAAGTAATCAGTTTCTTTAGGCATCCTGGAATGTCTATTTGGAGAGTTCCTATCTCTTCAGTAGGTGTCTTAACTCTCTGCCAGTGACTTGACCTTAACTAGCCTGTGTTTCCTTCCAGAAATGGAAAAGCGTCTATCTTCATTTATTGCCTAGTTTTGTTTTAGGGGTTAATCTTGGGGTGCTATAAACTTGTTAAAGGATTTGCAGTTTTACAGGCAATCCTTCTTTTCCTCAGCCGCTTAAGGAAAAAATAAACATTAAGTTCAAGGATTCTACTGTTGTTTTCTTCATGGACAAGAGAAATGGCATTCTACAGCCGTGGGAGAAGACTCCTTTCCTCCCAGATACAGACATAGATGAAGAGATCAAGGAGTTCAAATTCCAAGGGACTGCAGAAACAAATGCTCTGTGGGCTGGTCCTGTCTAAACAGTGTAGTTTGAACCTTTTCAAACGGCATTTACCAATTAAATCGTAAAAAGTAATTTTCAACTTTATTTTGGGAAATAGCAATGGTGCAATTTATAAATACACCTTTTATTACCGTCACTAATAATAAAGGTTAATATTTGCTAGGGTTGGTATTTATTGCCTGCAGTAATGCATGTGTTCTGCTTTGATCAGTACTTCAGCAAATGGTAAGGATCGTTCAAACTTGCAGATTTTAATTGTACCTTGGCAGTGTCTCAGAATGGCTACTTTCCATCCTAACCTTGCGACTTAAGAGGTTACTTAATTTTAATCAGAGGACTGGTCTGTTTACTTGCACTTGCTTGTCTTTGATTTGTACCGTTAATAAATGTGCTTTAAGAAGTGATCGCACTACTGTTATCCTTAAATGCACTTATTTATTTTTTTCTGAGTAATTGCAGACACGTTGCAAGTGAAATATAAGTCTTTTTTTTAATTGGTTGGTGTTGGGTTATCCTACTGGATTGCAAGATCTTTGCATCTTGTGGGAGTTAATATGAAAGATTAGATGACTGTGTGGTTTTCAATGCCCCTAGTATGTACTGGTTTTAAACAAATGCATCTTTTCCCCTTCTTAGTTTGCAGTTTCAGTGCAGTTTTTGCCCCTGACACAGGGAATTTTGATGGCCTCTGAATAAAATTAGATCTGAATTTGTGATTTCTCTAATACGCAGCCAGATCTTTTTTTCTGTTTGAGCACCTTGCTTGGACTAAAAAATTCAGGCTGCATTCCACTGATGTTTCTTGAAGCAGGGATTAGCAGATAACATTGGCTTTGGAAGACAGCATCTTTAGTGTGCCCATTTCTAGCTGAGGAAGAAAGCAGTGAGTACTGAAGCACTCAGTAGAGGTTCTGTGCTACCTACTTTTGAAGTCTTAATTTTAAATTTACCAAACATTTGGTATGTGAACCATCTTTTAAGTACTACAATATATCTTTAGATATTTCGTATCTGAATAAGTCTTTATGTAGGTATGTTGAACTTCATGTAGTACAGAAAAAAAAAAATCAGAGCTAAAAAACCCCAACTCGACATGTCTAGGAAACCACATTTTTAAAGAAACCTTCAACGTGCATCTGCTCTTCTAGATTCAAGCTGATTGATGCTGTAGAATTTAAACCATATTTATTTACAGGAGATTTGCAGCGTAGAATGAGTGCTCAGAGCTCTCCTAAATGGAAGAGATGTGCTTGGCCAGCCAAGGCTTTGTAGTCCCAGAGGACAAGCGCTGCGAATTCCTGATGAAATGAATGATGCATGATGTTTCGTGCTGAAAAATCCTAGCAGGCTCCCGCTTCTGAGCTGTGGAAGAGAGATGTTCTGGCTAGAAAGATAACAGCATCTTTTTGTCTTTAAAATAGAGGAAGGGAGAAAGAAAATCGTTGTGTTTAAATCACTTGTAAATGGGGGGGGTGGAATTCTCTAATAAGCTATAGAAATCAGGGAATGAATGAGCCTCCCTCTGTTCACAGGACATCAGGGCAACCTTATCTCCTGTGTCCCAGTGTCAGAACCTCCCTGGTATTTACACAGTTGAGGAGTTGTCACAGTGATAGCTCTGCTCTGACAGCAGAGTAAGAAGCAAGGCCATTTATTTTACTAGTACTTGAAAAATGCGTTGGAACTATTGAGGTTTACTCTAAGTTCTCCAGTGGTTTGTTTTGGTTTTGAAAGGTGGTGGCAGTGTTTGCTTTTTGGCTTCATAATCACATTATACGATCCAAATGTTTTTTCTAGGGAAAATTATGTTCAGTTATTATGGACAGAATATGCTCTGTAAATTCAGTAATGAATATTTATTTTCCACAAATTCTGAACTGTTTTCTCATTTTCCATACAGGAATTGAAGAATACTCCATGTTTTTATGTTGTTTTGTGAAAGGAAGCTGAAGCTACTTAATTGGTTCAGTTTGCAGACTGTAAATGGAAGGAGAACGCATTAGATCAGAACCACCATGCTCTTTCAGCAATGGTTGAGGTAAAGCAGTAAGTTGTTCATGTCAGGTGGTTAACAGAAAAAAACAAGATAAATTGGCATGGGAAGAGTTTTTGCAGTAGAATAGAACAGCCAAATTATTTCTTTAGTATAGTATCTATGAAACACGGCAAAGTAACATGATTAAAATCTTATTAAGTTCTGTGTTTTTAAGCTACAGTTTTCTTCAAAAGCTGTGTCCTAACCAAGCTCATTTACTTGATTATGTGGAATTCCAACACATTCACACTTGAGTGTGTTTGGAACTAGTTTCTAAATACAAGGTGATGATTTACTCAGAACAGGATAGTTAATTCTTCATTTCAGCACTTTAAAGATGCGTTAAAAGTTGTTACCTGTGCAAACAGGAAGAGTATTCTGCTGTTTGTTTCTTTGTAGTATGATAGTGCCTGACAGTGATAGCCTTGACCTGGGCTACAAAGGAATGTTTTGCAGTGAGTGTGAATTTATCAGGAATTATCTCAAAATAAACTGTTATTTCTCCAAGTAATAGGTCAAGTGGATAGGGAGGAAACTCGCAGCATGTGCTTCAGTGTGTGCAAAGGGATTTCTATGCAAATCATGCCAGCTGGAGGGAGAGGAGTTGACCTTCGTTTGTCCATTTGATTGCTGCAGGAGGTGTAGACTTCAAAGGTTTACAATATCGAGATAATGTCCACAAAGTACTTTGAAGTTTAGGTAGCAAGTTCTACATGAATGTGTGTGACGGAATTTCTGCAGCATCTGTTAGCTTCAGGATTTTTAATTTCTTAGCGTGCTTGGCTTAGAGTTCAGATTGTGCTTTTGGTACGTTTTCCCGATGCTCTTTTGTTTCATGAACTTCATCCTATTACTTAGTGTGGTTTGGTTCAAAGGTTACTTAAAGTAATTTATTTCCATCCTTGGTGTTAACAGAAAAGTGAAGAATGATTACAAGTTCTTGTTTCTTCCTTAGTTTTCACAAACTAGTTAGAGAAGAAATCTGTAACTTTGTGGTTCTCAGCGGTTTCCTCCAAAGATGAACCTACAGTAAGCGCTGCCTCATTCTTGGCTGTCCTTGGTTCAG
>NW_009720953.1:20129-32499 GCF_000703405.1 Apaloderma vittatum
TGCACTGGGCTCTGTAGTACCAAGTAGTGGAAACAGTTCAACTGGTCGGAGACTAGTATAATGTTAGTGCAAGGGAGTTTAAAAAAAAAAAATTAGTGGGGAACTCCTCTGTCACTCCTCTGTCATTTTTTTCCTCTGTCACTCTGTGGGAAAAAGTTAACCAGATCCTGGCAGTTAATCGGGTGTCAACTGCAGCCCTGTCTAAAGCTGTGATAATATTTTTAAAAATTGTAACCTATTATCTATAGTTAAATGCACTACATTGTTTAGTTTTCATTTTTTTGCTTTTGTTAATATGAAACAATTTCAGGATTTTACTGCCCAAGAATGCTAAATGAGTGACATGTATATATTTAAAATATATTTTAATAGGGTAATTTGGTATGCAGAAAAAGTGGTCCTGAGCCACAAAATGCTATTTTCATCCACGGGACGTCGTATTTTCTGTTTTCTTGCAAATGCTGTGGAAACTCAGTATGGATGATCAAATGATTAAATGTTAGGTCACTTAAAGTTTAACATAACGCTTTAACGATAGGCACATGAAAAAGCAAGTGTAGCATTTCTGAATGTCATGTTGGACCATCATTGTCAAAGCACCGTCCTTTGAACCATATGTTAAAACCTATTCTAAAGTGGAGCAGTGAAAATGGGAAGCAGGTGCGGCAGAAGTGTAACACCAAGATACTCTCAGTTTGCTTCAGTGGAAAAACGATTCCAATATTGAGAGAGTACTGAAAATCTCACTTTGATCTGTAAGGAATTACCAGTTAATAGCTTTTTCCCTGTGACATTGTTTATTTTTACAAAATCTTGAGGCATATTGAAAAGGGCAATTGAAAACAGATGAAAATAATATGTAAATAATTTACAAATGCAGTTCCAAGGTTGTATGTGCATGCTTATCTTGAAAAGTATGACATGGAAGACTTCATTTTCAAAGCTAGCCTCCAAGAGCTTGAAAACCAATGTGTATCATCACCCAGTCTGATGTTCTTCCAGGATCCTTGTAAGCACATGTGCAGGCTGGAGCTCGTATGGAAATGAGGGCAGCGTGTATGTTTCTGTCGTCTGTATATGGCGTGTGGTTCAGCATTTCAGATCTTCCGTTTTTTTCAGAATCAAGGAAGCCAGGAGACAGGCCTGGTTTAGCAACAGACCACTACTGCGCGGTGGCAAGGCCCCTCCAGCAATGTGGTCGTTTTGATGGTACCAAAATAGGTAGGAAGTCTGAAGAGGGTAAACGTTCTGTCACATCTTGTGTTGCTGAAACAGGCAAATTTGGGCACCAAGTTTTCTTTCTTGGATGAGATGCATAAAGCATCTTCATTCTTACCACTGAGATTCTTGTTGAATTTCATCTTTAGCAGGGGATGAAGGTTTCACATCGCAGTAGCTAAAATCATGTCCGTACACGAGGTCTTTCTGAGAGATTTCATTTTCGTGTGGCTCATGAACTGTGACAGTACTCCACATGTTTTTCTTCCCCAGGGATTCATGTAAGAGTTCTCTCATTCTCCTGTTTTCTTTGGTTGTGGATTCCCATACGATTTCAAGTTCCCCTTCCACTTTACTAGAGGAAAAAAAAAAAAAAAATTTAAAACCACTTTTCAGCAGTATATAATTAGAGTAAGTGTATAAGCAAATTTTAAATTGCATTTATTTGGATGCCTGAAATTATGTGATCGCAATTCGTTCCTATTTTGTTTTTTTAAAAAGCTCACTAAGTACAATGCTAGAGCGAATGTGATCAGAAAAAAAGATCTGCACCCATGTAGTAAGTTGGATTAAGGCCACACTCAGGATAGGTGCATGTGAGATTCAAATGCCATCACTGAGCCAGGATCCGCGGTGGCCATGGTTCGGCTGCCTGTGACAGGTCCATCTGTCTGGCCTCCCTCCTGCCCCCTGCCACGAGTCCCGCGTCACCGCTCAGGGGCTGAAAGTGTCTGGTTGAAGGGAGCATCAGACCTTGTGCTTGGCTAATGCCTCGTTGTGGAGGTTAGACAGAACTGGTGTAAACTTTTATCCTTTTTTTTTTTTTTTTGGAGGGGGGAAAGCAGTGGTCAGGACGGCAAAGATGGTGAAGGACGGTCCTGAAGGTACCATATAACCTTATGGGCTGATTTCTCTGACTGTCCAAGCATAACTGAACTCATGACGTAATGTTTTCTTCTCAAGAAAAAGGTTGTTTTTCAAACATGGCGGCTAACATGATTTAATAATGTGGTGTATTCCAGTCACAGGGTTTTTAGTTTTCTCTGACTTCCTTCTGCTATATGCCAAAACACAAAATAATAATGAAATCAAGATAACTTGAAGTGAAAAGCAAAGCTGTTGCCTGGAAAATGAGCATGCAAATCTTGATGCTATAGACTTCTCTGTCACCGTCACTTCCAAGTCACCAGCTGAAGTACTCGCTAAAGCTAGGCTTTTATACAAATGCTCCCAAATACCTTGTGCTAAAAATGAGAAACAAATCAATGTGAAGCATAAATGCCCTGAGTTTGAATGCTGTTGGGCTACGTTTCTAGCAAAAGTGTATACTAGAAAATATATAATCAGTACCTCTTACAGAGCCTTTTGTGATCAGTAACACTGCAAATGAAGTGGTAACAAGTGGGCCAAACATTGTACTGGCTCGGCTTGCTTCACCTCACCCATTGGTTGACTCTGGCCCTTTGTATTGTGATCTTGGAATGTCTTCAGCATCGTGTTTTGTTTGTAAGTGAGCTTCATATCTTGACAGGGGCAAGCTCCCGTTCTCTGCTGCCACTTCTTTCCAACTGGAGTTTGCACACAGTGTGTGCAGCACTCCTATGCTCTGTTTTTAATACACAGGAGCTTAATCTACGCCCTTACTGTGGTGTAGAACATTGCCCAGGCTTTACTTCATCTGCTGTTCTCTAAAACCAAGACTCTGAGGCAGAGAAAAGTTGAAGTAGGAAGATGAAGCTAAAGATCGACAAGTTCCGAACTGCAGTTTAATTCTTCCAGCATGCCTGACAAATAGGATGCTCACTTTTAGTCCATACGTTCAGCTCAATGGCAACTGCATCAATTTACAAAAAAAATAGTTTAATGAAGTTAGTTTTAGAAGAACCCCCATGGTTAAAATTGCTTCAATAGCAAGGAAACAGATGCCTTTAGAGGTAGTGGTGTATCTGAGCTCTTCTGGGAGGATTAATTTTTAAACAGAGCTGGGAGATGTCAAATCTGGCACTGCTTGCTGACTTCGCTGTGGCAGGCACAGTCACAGGACACTGCTGCCAGGGCAGCACGCTGCAGGTGCCCCTGGGGGCTCTGGGCAGTCCGTGCTGTAGCCCTGGGTAAGTCTTTTCGGTGAGGCAGCAGGTCCTGCTCTTACAGTTTGGCTGTTTTTCGGGTGAGTATCCAGAAATGACCCAACTGTGGTTAGATAAGGGTTGTCTTTGAATTCTTTGTGTCTAAAAATTCTGACCTGATCAAAATCTAATCTATATTGAGAATGGGTTGGAGGGGAGGTGTTTATTCTTGCTAGGTGCAACCTCCCTGCTGCCCTAGGAACTTGGATGACACAGCAGCTTGGTTACTGTAGCTGCACATGGTGCGTACTTTTTTCTTTAAAAAACTAATTCTCAACAATTCTTTGCTCTTACTTCAGTGGGCAATGGCCCTCACTACACTGCTTCTACAGGCTTCTGTATCTCACCAGAAATTCCCTCAAGCTCTGCAAAGCGTTACTATCTGTGACTGTGGCATTACCCTGGTATTTTTGCTATTCTGTTGGGCCAACAGCGGCTGGTTCACCTCTTCAAACACGAGTCTTTGTCACTTGACAGTTACAACTAGATATGTACTCAGTAGGAAATGTGTCCTGTTTCCAGGTATCTTTAGGCAAAATGCTTGAAGTTTTTTTTCTCATAAACATTGTTACTTAAATGAGTAAAAATGAAAATTCCATTCAACCCCTAACCTAGCCAAAAATGTAAGGTTTTCTGTCTTTTTGAGAGTAAGCAAAATGCCAGTCCTGTACCGATGTTTGAGAATGAAAAAGTTAATAGAAGCAGATTCCAAAAGTAGATTCTTCTTTACAAAAGACAGAGCTTTCTGCCCTCGAACTAAATTCGTTCAGCCTTAGTCTCTACGATTTTCTTGTGGGCTGCTGGCTCAAGAATTAATTTTAATCTATCCTGTAACAGTTTATTTAAATAATCCTTATCACAAAGATGAACTTTTATCGTGGTTACAATGTTACACGTAACCTTACAGGTAAGACAGCTCTTCTCCCTTCCCTGTCTGTGGCTGTTAAGCTTTCCTATTGTTGACCTTCTTCTGAGGGCAGTTTAAGACAGTTTTATCGCTGAGGCTTTCGAACATGCATTTAACATCCAAAGTACAGCAGCTGTAACTACCTCGAAGTACTGTTCCTCTGCAGAAGACTTATGAAACACACTGTGACCTCGAAAACTCATAAAGCTAAGTGTCCTGTGATGTGAGGTATTTACAAACCTGGTGTTCTACCTTAGAACGAAATGCACAACTTTGTTTCTATCTGAAACATGCAATATATTTAAGGTATGTGAATGTGATGACTGATAAGATTACTCTGTAAACAATAAAAATGTCACTATGATTATCAGCTGCCCGAAGAGCAGAGCATGATCCTGTGTTCTTGTCAAGTTGCTTTAGGCAAAAGGTTGCTGTGAATTTCCAGTATTCTCTAGCAAAGGCTGTAATTACTGAGAAAGCTCTAAAGAGCCAGCTTCAAGGATGGTAAAATTTGCGTAACTTTAAAAGCTTTTATTTATCAAAAGAAAAATTACACCTATATGCATTTCTTTTTGAAAACCAAGTGGAAAAAAAACCTGTTCCCTTGGATGCAATGGGTAAGTAGTGCAACCTGTGATTTTTGTCATCAGGTGAAAGATGATGCAGGAGGGTAGAAAACATCAAAGAAAGTTACCTTTGTTACGTTTGATGAAGCCAGTGTTAGTTTGGATGTAGACTTGTTAACAACAGAATGATGAGAGAAGAAACAAGACGGGAAGCACAAGGATATTGCTGCTGTGTCTAAACAAGCATTACTCTGAATGTGCTGTGATCTACAGCTAGACAGTATCCTGGATTATAACTGTATTCCATACACACACACGTGTATATAAATCCATATGCAGAATGCTACATAAAAAAACCCAGAACTTTTTATTTAATGAGCTATTCTCTGCTATAAAAAATTCTAACATGAGCCCAGACGTATGAAAGACTCTTAATTAGTTAAAAATCCTAAATAACTATTTTAAGAGAAATGTGGAATAGTCAGAACACTTGTTTTCTCGTGCAAATTTTAGAGATCCGTGAGATGTTTGTTTTACTATTCCCAGCTACTTGCACCTGTTCAATAGCACTGTATAAAGTAATTGAGAGAAACTGCACTGATAAGGTAGATGATAACTCGTTTTTTACTGTGTCTAAATCTGTAATTTCACAATCACAGAGATGACTTGCAAAATGACTGCTTAGTTACTTGTCTTCAGTTGTAAGAAGTGTTTTCCGTATGCTGATAACATGAATGTGCAATGAAGCTTCCCACTACCAGAGGGGAAAACCATCTTTAAAGGACTCTAGATTAAAAGGGTATTTCAACACTGACAGTAATAACCTTGTATAAATCCGTTGTTACTGTTTTGCCTTTTTATTCTGCATGTAGCAAATCTATGTCATTTATTAACAGAACAGTAAGATTCAAAAGTAAACCCATCATATGCATAGTCATTAGATTCCTTTAATTTCCTACTAGTCTGAAAACTCTTGAGCACTGTGGAGGGGAATGTGTTCATCCTTCATTAGAAAATGCTTTTAGACAATCAACGTATATCTTGACGATTTATAGACACCCCCCAATCATGAAAGATGAAGCTCAAATTGTGACTCTTCTTAAGAAGTCTTAAGAGCAGTGGTAATCACCCAGAATAAATTCCCTCTGGGAATTAAGAGAAGCATTTCAGCATTCTCAGTACAGCTGAAACAGGAGTGAGAAAAGATACCTGCAATATCCCCTGAGGCTCTTATAAAAAGGAAGAGCTTGCAGCTGTGTGCAGGTGCCTCCCCACACTCCTTTTCCCCTTCAGACCTAACTGGATTCCTTCTGCCCGATGAGTGAGTTTACCTTTTCTGCTGCAGCACTTCATTGAGGGTTTCCTCTTTGTCTTGCAGCAGATGCTGGAGGTGTTTCACCTCTTGCTGGTACTGAGCAGTCTTCCCTGCAAATTCTTTCTCCTGCTCAGTCATTTTGAGACTCATATCTCCAAGCTTCCCAGCTGCTTTCTTTTTATATACCTGCAAGGTTTAAAGATAACAGGGAAAATGTGATTATAGGAGAAAAAAGGACAGCTCACAACCAACAAAAGAAATAGCTAAAGATGCTAATTTACAGTTCAGTCTTTACATCAGTGCGGCCTTGCTTAAATATGTCAGGTAAGTTGCATTATGTTGTTTTTCGTATTTGTTCATTTGAAGGTATTATACTTGCACTTTATTCTGCATATAAAACAAGTGTGTACAGTGAATACCATACTGTCACGTTTGTGAAGAGAATTAGCTGAAAAAAATGGTTTTTTATTCCAAAATGCAAAGCTACACTTTATAGCACATGTTGCTTATCACTAGACCGAGCTGTATTTATCAATGCATGCCATGAAAGCGTGTTTGTGTTCTGCTATTTTCAACTTCATACTAAGAGGAAGAAGAGCTGCTTCATATTTTAAAATACTTTGCTGCTTCACATAGTAGTGCTTCACATAGTAGTTCCTTCTGTTCACTGATGTGCAAGTGATTTTTTGCTTATTGGCAGTAACAAGCAAATGTGTTGGTCTAATCTCAAAAACAAGAAATCCCTTTTGTGTCAAGTGATTTTGCTCTCCAAAATAACTTCCCCATTAAATGACATAAGCACATGAGGAGCTGAAAAATAGCGCTTGTGCATTGTTACAAATTTCTACATGCTGCTGTTGCGCTCAACAAAACCAACAGGTATTATTCAAAATTAGCTTTTTTTTCCTGTCGTGATTACATACAGAATGCCTAGACTGTTATTGTATCTGAAGAATATGATGTTTGATAGAGGCTATAGGACAGAGTATTGGGACGGAAGCACCTCCTTTAATAAAACTGCAAACCATTTGTTGAATCTTTGAAATACTGCTATTTGGATCTTGCTAATACAAGCTTTTCTCTAAGGTGCTAACCATCAAGGTTTTATCTTCACCTAAATCAGAGCAGGAAAATTGAGTATGCCTTTTGGAAGAAGAAGAAAAAGAAAAAAAGCATGCATTTTTAGGTATGTGCTGCAAGCTATGTAATCGCTTCCTGAAACTGTTTCCTTTTTAGCTCTTGTAAAATGTGTCATGTTGGAGTTTTTTTTTCTGGAGGTTAATAGGATAGTAATAATAAGAGTGTTACTCACTCAACATTTAGGGCTGACTTAGTTTGTTGAGTTTTTTTCCCCCTAGTTTTTCCCTGTCAGTTCTAAAAAAATAATTTGAAGCCTGCAGTCACTAACCAGTCACACCACCACTGAACTTTTTAGATACCCAGAGAAGTCTTCAAAATGCTATGGGAGGGTAAAGGTATGATTTACCACGCAGAGGGTTGCTGAGAGCCAGCCTAGAGGGAGGGCAGAGCACAGGAAAGCAGCTGAACTTTCGCCTTTGTCAGTAAATGCCTCTCCCAGCTCTGAACCCGGAACCTCATATACTCTTTAGGGCAGGTCCCTATAATTATTTCAGAGAACAAGAGAGAACTTCCTCTCTTTCTGAACACATAAAAAGCTGGTAAAGACAGGCTAGCCCATGGTATTAGTGAAATGCATTTTTTAATCTAGTGGTTGTTGCTCAGCCAGTGAGAGGTCTGTGCTTTAAGACGTGCTCTGCCTGAGGTGGCTCAAGCCTGTGGCTCCCACCTGTCTCACAGCTGCCACTGGTGCGGTGGCACGTCTGCTCCTCCTTTGCCATCCAAAGCCACGTCACATGTGCAGAATCGTTGCAAAATCAATGGGTCACAAAGTGCAAAACTGCAACATTTTCTGACCTAATGAAATTAGGGTATGAAACTATGTCTGGGGATACATAGCTCTGTTCTTGCTCCAATGAGCAGTTATAACTATGTTGAATTAAAATGCAGAAGCTGTCTCAGCAGAACCTCAACAGGATGTGTGAAGAGTGTCTAGACCGCTCCATGCTGCCCTGCCCGTGCCTGGCCAGGCTGGGCTGAGCCTGGGCACAATGACCAGCACAGCTGCTGGCACTTACAGATCCTTCACTACCTTTGAACTGTTCAGCCCGTTACTAATTTTCTCTGAAATGAAGCCCGTAGCAATGAACAGACTGGTGGAGGTGAGAACTTTGAGGAAGAGGGTGATAACACGTAGCTGGAAGTGGTAACATTTTCCTCCAGAGCTGAAAAGTGCAGCCTGCCCAAGGTCACAGCTTCCCAGGTACACTGTAAGAGCCCAAGGTGCAGAATGACCACGGATGCAGCAGCTGATACTGAAACGATGTCGTTTACATTCTGCAGTAGTTTCAGGAAGGTATGTATACCCCTGGGCACCACAATTCTTTTACATGTCATGTATTGACTTACAAACTGTAGATCTGTATTCTAAATGCAAGATGTAGCAAGCTGGTAGGAAAAAAATTGAGGCCAGCATCTTCAGTAAAGTTGCATGAAAATGCAGGGAGTTAAACTGGGAGATGCTAGATAGCTTTGGTATAAGGATTGGTTGTACATATTTTTACCAAAACCTTATGACTGATGAAATTACTATTAAATATTCAGAATTCCTGAAACAACTTGTTATAATCTGACTTCTTTTTGACAGTGTGCCTGATTTAAATCACCCTTGCACTGAAGGAGAGGAAAATGTGCCCAGTGATGCAAAATCTGTTACCAGAGATTTACTGTTCACAGTCATAGGCCCAAAATCTTGGATTGTCTTCACAGAATTTGTGCTAGATGTTTGACTAAAATACTCCATACGGGAAATGGATCTCCCTGGGTTAGCTGTCCCTTTTGCTGCCATGAGACAGAGCTGCATGAAGGTGAATTTGAAGGACTCCCTGATGATACAAACGTTATGTCCAAGCTCAAGTTAAGAAACAAAACAGCATGGAATTCTGCCTGTAAAGAAGTGGTTTTAACACCAAAAAACTTGGCTTCCTCAAATTCTTTCCGTGGATCATCAAACTGCTTAGTAATCACAATTATGGAAGTACAAGGGGACTCCCCAAGGACTTCCAATCGGAGTATTGTCATGGATGATTATGGCGGCCACAGCACTGACTGGGTATCTCAGAGTCAGCTGGACCAAAATCTCACTTCAAAGCTGTGCAAGCACCTGCCCAGAGTCCTGGTATGGCTGCTTGGATTTCTTTACTTCAGTTCCCTCCCTCTTGGGATCTATTTTCTAGTGATTCAGAAAGTGGCCTTAGGTGTTGTGTGGCCTTCCTGCTCTCCTCCCCACAAATAACATGGGCAGCACTGGCGAAGAAGCCCCAGAGAACCTTTTGAGACACGTGATGTGACCTGGAACGATGTTTTGGATGAGCTTGCTGTGCCAGCTGAGATACAAGGCAAGGATTTCACCAAATGGTAACCATAAGCTACCTGGTTGTGTATACGAAGGAGAAAATACAGATTCATGTTATGGACACTTGTAATTAACTCAAACCTCACCTAAGTAGGAAGTACATGGTCGTCAAGTAAGCTGCTGTGAAGTTTCACGGTTGTTAGAATTGTGCATGAAGCATGGGGGCAAACTCTATGTAACTATTTTTACAGCTAGTCATAATTCTCCAGGTAATGATGTGAATGCGATGACCTGGCAGACATGCAGTGTACAAATACAATGGAAAAAGCCATCTGCGAAAATTGTAATGATCTATTTTTTTAAAAAAACTTGCTGACACAGATTAACTACTGACTTCAGTAAAAATACTGAACTTGTTACGTAATATTTAGCTTAGAAATACTACTCACCTTAACTTTTTCTTCCAATCTTCCTACGCGTAGGCTGCCTTCTACTATTTTTTTGAGAACACCCTGATTCTCATTTTCCAAACATTTGGCCTGTAAATATAGAGTGCACGTAACTGAATGTAAACATTACTTTAGACAAGGCAGACAAAATACACACTCTGAGGAAGACAAAGCTATTCTGTTTTGAGCTCCAACAGTCTGAAGAACCGAGATGGAGAAAGAACCATAAAAATGACCTTCAAAGGTTAACAACACAAAACATTTTTTGATTTTGTGAAATTATTAGAATAATGACCAATTAATTAGTTAACTGACTCCATATACCATCTCACTAACAAAATTGTACCTTGAAAGTGTTTTATTCTGCAAGGATCACAGCTATTGGTAGTGGAAACCCAACCAATTCTGCATATTCTCCTATTTATGTGTGTATGTAGGGATCCTGTCTGTATGCATAAGACTCATCCTTCTGGGTCAGATTTCAGAGTCTGCTCTCAGAGGAAGCCTTGAAATCGGCAGCATCACAATCTTCGGGGTCTGGCTGTGATGAATTTTCTTCTTGTTTTCTGGGCCTCCCCAGCCAGTCAAAATGACTGCTCACCAGAAAAGAGCAATAGCATGCCTGTGCAACCACGGCAGAAGATCCTTACAGATCACTTCAAGCATTAATTTACTTTTAGGTTCAGAAAGGCATATTAAAAGTTTTATCATCCTACTGCACGCTATTTGTCAATACGGAGAGGTTCAATGTTTAAGCCAATCTCTAAAATCAGGTTAAAGAATTCTTTTAAACTTGATATAAACCACTGCAGACCCTAATGCTGATGTGAGTTAAGACTTATGTTATCTTCAGAAATTAGGGTAGTTGCTTCTAACCACCGTTCTAGAAAGTTATTTTGCTGCTCCTATTTGCAAAAGTCTATTTAAATAGCTAAATCCTTAAACTGAAATTATAGCTTTCTTTTTTGATAAGTCAAATGAACAGTAGGTTGCCGTAGTAGGATGGTAATTGTGTGAAATATCAATTAAGTAATATGAATTATGTAAAGGTAATTACCAAAAACATAAGTTGATCACGTTCCTGAGCTATCTTCTCCGCCAAACCAATAATGTTTCTTAGATAGTGACAGGCTGCAACTTCTTTTTCCATTGCTTCCTCCAGCTGCATTTTCAAGATGCCTATTTTATTTTTTAATTGCCTGTAAAATTAAGAGCAGGAAAAATCTTCAGATTGGGAATTAATAATAGCATTTAAAAGAACTTGCATTGCATGTGCAAATCAACTTGTACAAGTCTGAAACTAACAAATACACTGTTAAAGACGCATTGGCTCAAAATACTTGCAATGCTGAAAAATTATCATTTCTCCCTTTTGGGGGCTGTTTTTCTTTACAAAATGTTTTGTGAATAACATCAGTAACAATGACTCAAAAGAACAATTTGTGCAATGACTGCAAGCTCATATTTCTTAAGAAATAAAACAAAATTATTGTCTTTACTTTTTAAAGTATCATGAGCTCAGCTCTGAACCACTGGAGTGCATGAGAAGGTCTGCAAACAGCGTAAGATCCCATTTGTCAGGTGAGTACACAACTATTAATTGCTACAGCTGCCCACTAGCATTAAAGATATATTCTTAATTTGCATGTAGAGATAGAAAAGCATGCATGAAAACAGAGAGCTTAGCAAAGTTACTTGACAACCAGACCTTCAGATGTGATAAAAATTATTTTAGGAAATGTATTCTTTCTGTAAAAGGTAGAAATTGCACACTGTGGGATGGCAGACATTATTTTTATATGTATTTTTGCTCTGATTTTAGAAGTACAACTATTTCTATAGAAGAAAATGAGAATGTGATATGACCTGTTTGTTTTTTGTGTCATTTCCATCTCGGTTTCTAGGATCTTCTTGTCAGCCATGAAGTTATTCTTTTCTAAAACCAGCTGCTTGTTCTGAGCTTGCAGTGATGCTATCTTTCCTGTTAAATCTTCCACCTCGCAGTGCTTTTTCTCCTGTTCCTGTTGTAAACGGCTGCAAAAGCCAAGAGCGTAGTACAGGTGTCATGTATAAAAAGCTAAGTTACAGTAAGATACCAATGCTGAAAGTATGAAAAAGAGACCTTGAGAATGCCTCAGTGGTGACAGCGAATGGAGGTATTGCAATCTCGATATATGAAATCATGAACCAAGTGCAATACAAACAAAATTACTTAATAATTCATCCTGACCACACTTGAAACAGAATTAAAATTATAAAAATAACCTCTATAGTGCAAATGTATCCCCTTCCTCATTTTTTTCAAAAAAATTATTAGCAATGCCAAAAAACAAGGTCTGAGAACTTTGCAGGAATG
>NW_009720953.1:32530-47355 GCF_000703405.1 Apaloderma vittatum
CACTCTGCTAAGAAACAGTAACTTGCACTGTCCTAGGGCTTGAAAACAAGAATGTCTTTAGAAAAAAAAATCACCTTACAGACTATGATGTATGACAGCACTTCTGTGTTGTGCTGTTTTGTGTCACTTTCATATTGTAAAGACTAGAGAAACTTAGTATTTTCAGTTCAGAATTTCAGTATCCTTCAGACATTTTTCCCAAAGATGGGAACAAAAGAATTTTAATCTTTCATAAAGAAAGTTAATAGAAGTAAACAGATTTGACAAAAAATGTATTCTTAATGCCTCCTCTTTTCCTTTTTAAAAAGGCATATTTAACAGTACGTGCTCTATGGTAGAAACACTTCTACCAATGTCTCTAGGTCTGGGATTTCCTTCTGTAATGTTAATTGTCCACAAAAAGCCAGACAGTATTTCTGAAATACTTCTTTACCTTTCTTTGTACTTTGGTAGTTGCCTTCCTAGATCACCACTCGCCTCCCACCTAGAGTGATGCGTTTGTGGATCTGTTGGTGGAACACTTTGCAGAGTTGTTTTCCCGCGCACCCCATGTAAACTCTTCATACCTTTTTAAATCATTCACCAAAGCAAGCTGCTCCTCTGCTGCTCTCCTGCTGTCCATTTGGGCTTTCAGCTCTTCACAAGTAGAACGCAAAGCTTTCAACTGCTTCTGGTAGGCCGCTATCTCTTCTTCTTGACTCTGTTTCTTATCTTCTAAGCTTATTATCTGTTTGGTCAATTTTGAAGCTTTTGGGAGAAAAGAAACCCACAAAACTGGGTAACTGGCTGCAGCAGAACTAATTCAATCAACTAGAAAAAGTCCAACTAAACCAGTAATAAGTTCATTCCTCTTGTTCACAGCATTATGTAACAGTGGATTTGTCGATTTGTTTTATATTTTAATGGTTTGGATTCTTGTCAGTTGAGGTTTTTTTGCTGTCTCAAGCACTTTGTTTTGGGAAAATGCCAAAACTTCAGGACTATTTCCTTTCAGGGCTATAAGTTATTTGCTCATTGAAACTACTCTGAAAAATCCTTTGATGCAGATTACTAGTTCAGGAAAAGAACCTAAAACGGAACATGACTTTTGTAGCCTAGTAGATGGGTCACACAGCTAGAGACTGCCTGCTGTCTGTTCACTGATCTCCGAGTTTTTCTTGTAGCGTGTATTTCAGTCCCTGGATAGATTGCCAAAATGGTTCTAAGAACTGAATCAGCCCTGATTGGGATCTTTGTAGACAAAATGTGTCAGTGTTTACTAGGGATATTCTGACAACTCATACCAGAACCAAGCTATTTTGAGATCTGGAAAGAGGAACACCTCATTTTTGAGTATTGCCTGGCCTTTGGCCTTGGGTATGATGAGTTGTTTTTTTCTAAACAGATGTATGTAGAGAGATAAAACTCTAAAAAAGAAACTCAGAAACTTCAAAAATGGAAAGTAAAGTATTTGTGGAATTAGCAGATAAACAAAATCCAGGATTTTGCTATATAAGGTTCACTTGAACTGTTTTCATCAGCAACTTAATCACATGTAACTGTTTTTCAGAACATCTTGATCTGTGAATTAAGATTCAATTTTGCTTTTTAAAACTTTACTAAGAAATCTTACTTTCAGTTTGGGGATTTTTAAACTATAACATGCTTGTTCTCTTTCTAATATCCAGATAGAAGGCTATTAACAAGAAATACCCAGAGGAACCTACCAATGCAAAAAACCCCAACTATCAGTAGAAAAATTAGTCTTGGCCAAGAAATAATATTTACAGGAAAGAGAAGGAACATCAAGTGTTCTAAATTCAAGCAAATACAAACTTCTGATAAAACAGCAACAGGTAACAGAGTATTACTTGAAGATGCATGTAAATTTAAGCATTATCAAATTAAAAAAGTGTAAAATGAAATACTGCTACTTATAATCAGCTATATTAGGTGATAAACACTGGTACATAGAGCAGAATATTAAAAAATCCCTATATATTCTAAACTAAAGATTTAAATAAGCAAATACCAATCCATAAAGTTTAAAGCGCTCTTAAATTACGAAAATGAATGTATTGCTGTTTAACAGTTCTTACCAGTTCCTCAGAGGAAGCAAGTCAAAACGGAGCACGCTGTGGAATGTCAATAGGTGATACTGACATTTCTTTTCAGTATCAGTTGACAGTCCAGAGCTTGATCTCACATTAGTGTTACCTGCTTTCAGCAATGCTTTGTAGGCATGTATGAAGTTCCAAAAAAACCCACAACAAAATGCAAATGAAAACAATGAACAAGAAACTCCAACCAACACAAATAAAAAACCCCAGCCGGCAGTACCACCATTGGTGTAGTTCAAATGACGAGCAACTCAAGCACTTTACCTTCTTGAATATGTTGTCTGTGACTATCTTTTGCTTTCACTTGTTGAATTTCAAGTTGCTCCATCAACAATTTGTTTTCTTCCAAGACCAGCTTGGCCTGAGTTTGCAGCTGCTGCCTGCAATGGCAATCAGCTTATAAATAAAATGTAATTCAAATATTAATTTCTGTCCAAAGAAAATACAGAACTGACTTTCAACAGTGTAAACTTCGGAAACCGTATTTGAATCTCTTTTTAAAAAAAAAAAAGAAAAACCCTGATTGAAAGTGATGTCAGGACCCAAGGTAAGCTTATAGAGACAGGAACTGGCAACTCTCAAAATGTAAATTATTTTAAATAACATTTAAAATCTTTGATTAACTGAAGTAAAAATTCCCTACAGAGAGAAGGAAAAATATGTATATATGAATTAGAATCATAGTATCATTGAATGTTTGAGGCTGAAAGGGACCTCTGGAGGTCATCTGCTCCAACCTCCCTGCTCAACCAGGGGCCACCTGCCCAGGACTATGTCCAGAAGACGGCCTTTGACTATCTCTAGGGATGGAGACTCTACAACCTCTCTGCACAGCAGAGCTCACAGTGAAAAACTGCTTCCTTGTGTTCCAAGGGAACCTCCTGTGTTTCAGCTTGTGCCCATCGCCTCTTGGCCTGTCACAGGGCACCACTGAGATCTGGCTCGGTCTTTAACCCCCCTCACGCCTGTACAGACACTGGTAAGATCCCCCTGAGCCTTCTCTGCTCCAGGCAAAACAGTCCCAGCTCTCTCAGACTTTTCTCATGTGAGAGAATTAAAGGTACACAGTGGTACCAAACGATTTGGAGACAGCTATGTAACTACTACCCAAATTCATTATGAAAACACATGATAAACTCTTGGCTAAGATTTGGATTTACTTGGCTTTGCTCTTTGCAAAAATACTGTCAGTGTGCCTTACGGGCCTATAAAGAAGATGGGCATTTGAACTATCCTGAGCAGAGAACTTAACTCTCTGCTTTATAACTAGCATTAATTCGCCTTTCAGGTAAACCAATACCAGTCCCTGAATAAACAATCTGAACTCTCCCTGAGAGTCAGTCGATGTTATTGGTTAAATCTGCAGAGAGACTTAAGATTGAAAGAGACAGCTCAAGCCATGAAGTCCTCCTAGTGTAGTCCCTGAGCCATGTGATCCCTCTATCATGAGTGCAGTAAGAATTTTAAGTTAACTAATCACAGGGGATGCTCTTCAGGAACCTGTGATGCTGGTTAGGAATCACCTTCCCATTTCCACTTTTGTTTATGGTGAATGAATACCCAGTGGTTGTTCTAGTAACACTGCCCTCAGTTCTATAAATGCAGCTTAAATGTTCTTTGCATCCTCCCTGACTCCTGTTCCTGATGTGCTTACAGGAAACAACGTTGTTCTTTCTCAGCCTTTGTTTTGCTGAAGGAGAAAGGCTGATCTGTCTGAACTCCAAATAAAAGAGGCCCTCCCTTTCCTTGGCTACAACACAAACCCTTCAGCTTTGTTTCTCTGTGCTTAATTCTGGGTGACTGGGACTCTCCAGAGATTTCCATATAATTGTGTTGTTATTGCCCAACCTGTACTAGAAGGACCTATTATTCTGACATACCACAGGGCTAGACTAACTTTTTTTTTTTCTTTATAGCTGTTGCCCTACAAAGCTCACAACCCTCTTGGAATTAACCAGCATGACCAGTCTCTTCTCCATCTCAGTTACCAACTGATGAATGCTGAACTTGGGTAAATTGTTATTAAGCCTCATATGTATTTTATACTGCTTAATTAAATTATGTTTGCATTGTTTCACTTCTCAAGAACATCAAATGCTTTTAATGCCGTATTCCAATACCATTTTGTATTAATGAAAAATTGATGTCATTGGCACATTCCAATTATTAGTAGAAAGGTAAGAGTTAAGTACGTACCCTGCAAGGGCTGGGTCATAACGAGATGGGCTGCAGGTATAAAACTGCACATTCACTATTTATCTCTTCTGCAAAATTATTTCAGGCATTGCATATCAGCATTGTTTCAACAAGACATAATCATGACTCATTAACTCTTCACCAAAACAAAATTTTGGGGAACAAAATTTTTCCTTAAGATGTCTAATCTTAGAAGTTTGCATGCAACAAGCAAAATAATTACTAGCTTTTAAATTAATTTCTAGTAATAAAACTTGCCATTCCGTAGGGCTAATAAAGTTATTTTTGTTTAATTGCTCATGCAGGCTTTCATTCTCCTTCACCAGCTCTTCAATTCGTACTTTAAAGTTCTTCATATCCTCCTGGAAGACAAAGGACTTAACATAAAATTCTTCAGAGGTGTAAGTATTTTGTTTTAATGTTTATATCAACAAAAACTTTTATAAATATGCATGCCTGGTGCTTTGTAATTCTTCTGTTAACAGCACATTATCTCACTACTCGTTTTTAATTCAGATGTGCATACTCAACTTCTAAATTGTTTCCTCAATCTAGTAATATTTGATAAAAAAATAATTAGATATTTGAATTGTATTATATTTTTGCCAAGTGTCATTTGAATTAAGCAAATGTAGATACTTAAAATATGAATTCAGAAAAATGAATTCTGGAATTTACTATACATTTTCAGTATGAATGACATGAATTTCAATATGGTAGGATAATATTACAGTTAATTTACAGTAATATAAATCCTTGTTGTTTTATTTCTGCTTTAGTGTGTAAGTATGTTTTCTTTAAATGGTAACTTGCCTCATGTTCAAGATTTAAATTTTCCATTTCTCTTATTCTATCTTCATATGCCAACAGAAGAGGTGACAAGTACTTCATATCCAACTTAAAAATAAAATAAAAAAAAATCCATGTAAATCAATTACAAAATGTAATCTTATCAATCTATTTTACTTCTTCTCCTGCTATATACTCCTAGTTTTAAAAGCTAGTAAGGAGGTTTGTATATGCTCTGCAGACAAAAGCGCAGGACTTAACAAGCATGCAGACCACCGTACGCAAAATGACGCTGCATAAACACTTTACGGCACCGCCTGAGGAGCAAGCCTTGGAAAGGACAAGGTTGGATGCTGTACTTGCACACTTCACTAAAAAGCAGCTATTAATTATCAGAATGTGGAGGCAAATGAATACAAAACCAAATCAAAACACTACAGTGAATACAGTTAATGAGAAACAAATTTAGGCCAGATTCATTAGTAAGTGGGAAGGGAATATCTACAGTCTCAAACCTGCATCTTTAAAACTAAGTACACACATAGGTGATTCTTAAATATTATGGCTAGAATCACAGATCAGAAAGAGGACTTCTCTATTTCTGTATAGCTTTGAATAACATTTCAAGGGGAAATTGTTCCATGTATTACAAATGCGTTCAGTTTCACAGCTTACTAAAGTCTCTAGGCTGCCAGTGGGTCCCATGACCAGTCCTACCATCCAGATCACCAAAATACGCTTTTTTCTTTTAGCATCATCTTAAACATAATCACAGGAGAAGATGAACAATCAAACCTTGGAACAAACTATATGCTAGACAGAACAAACTGAAGATGTTATTTATGATTCTCAGAATAACAGTACTTGCACTTAATTTGCATTTGGCAGTTGAAGGCGGGTGACTGTACGCAGTCTGTAGCTTACTGTACATTCAACTTCAGCTGCACACGTTCCTTGCAAAATTCTGCCCTACATCCTTTTCTGCAACAAACATCAATGTTTGTTATATTCTACTATTGTGTGATAGTGCAGCACAGTAACTAAATAATATTCTGAATATTTTTATTCCAGTAAAGAAATTCTACTAATTAGGAATTAACCAATAGGTGAAAATGTTATTTTACTTACCAGCCATGGTGGTGGAGGTCCTTTCATGGGTAAACTTTTCAGCTTTAGATGCTAAAGTAGATTTAAAAAAAACATACTGAAATTATTTCCTGCTTTTTGAAGCACCAGCCACTGACCACTGCAGTCACAACTATTACCCCACACAAGCTTATGTTTCTAATTACTTGTGTTGCATTTGTAATGCACACTCAACGAAGTCAACAAAACTGCAAGATCAGTATGTTACTAGTATATGAGAAAGCCTAACTCCTAACAGTTAGACTTAACAATAAATGCGTATTTTAAAGTTCAGAAAAGGCCTACGCTGTTTTGTAGTCTTAAAAACTCAAAGATGCAAGGACAATGGGACATTTCAGTATAAACTGCCTTTAGAACCAAGATTCTCACCTCCTCTTGGGACAATGGCCTGAATTTAGTTTGATAGCGACTTAATTCTACATTTAAACGATGGACCGTCATTTTCAAAGCATCATTTTCATCTACCAGTTCTTGTGCTTGTTGTCTGAGAAAAAGTAATTCTGTAGCCTCCTCTATTAAAACAAATATTCAACAAGAAAGTTTAATCAAAATTCACAAAATGTTCACAATAACTTGTTAATTGTCAGGAAAAAAACCACCTCAATAAGCTAGAATTGTAAGAGAACTTCTCTTGAAATACTGTAATGGAAAATTGCATGAGACATTACTAACAGAAAAACGCTAGATTTCAAGGATCACAATAAATTTTTTTCACAATCATGTAAGTATTCCTTGACAAATGTAAAAATGTAGAAAATACTGTTCAGAAACTACTTCTGAATGGACACTTCCTCAAATCAGTAAGTGGAAACTTACTGCTGCAGGACTAGGTTGTAAGAAATTAAAAAAAATCAAACAGGATAAATATGGAATAGTTTGTATGTTTCTCCCACCTTCTCTATGTGCCTTCTCTGCAGCCTCTTTAAGTTTTCTGTTTTCTTGTTCTAGTCTCTTCAGCTTTAATTGCTGTTCTTCCATTTGCTGTTTTGTTCCCTCAAATTGTTGGACCATAGCCTGGTATGCCTTGCTCAGAGTCCAGTTTTCTTGTTTTAGGTCTCTGAACTTTTCTCTAGTCGTATTTTCCCGGGCTTGCCTTGCCCGAATAGACACATCTGTAATGCCACAGTACCATGTATTTAAATGGTATTCAGACTTGAATAAGAGTTTAAGCAAATTGTAATACCTTTTTTTCTAACATAAGCATTATGTATGAGTGATACTTTATAGGACATAAATAATCTCATGGCTCCCAGAAGATAAGGCCAGAGAGAATGAAAAAAGTGGATTTGGAAAGAGCACTATATAGTGGAGCGACTGCAAGTTCCCATCTTTTTCTCCGACACACTGAAAATATTCCTTCCTTAAAAGGAGAAGAAGGTGTCGGCACACCTCTCCCTCCATTGCCTCAGTGACCAGAGAGGTAAAAAACAGAAATAACCGCTGCAGTAAGCAAAGTGTGGGTGTCCTGCATGTACTAGTCAGTCCTCTTGAACCCTCCTTGTTTTAATCACCTACGTGATGGAAGCTTTACCCTCCTTCCCACTGAACAGGCTTCAGTATCACAGAACAGTAAGCACTTTTTTATCTCCTGTACAGGAGAAATACTTTTTTCCCCCACAAATTAGGCTTAGAGAATAGAAGCAGGAGAATGTATTTTACATAAATATGCATATTATTAAAGTGAAGATGTGCAGTAAAGTCACAGAAAATTCAGAAGTACCTGGGGATGGTGGAGGCTTTTCTCGTATCAGATTTTCAGCTAATGATTTTCCTTCCTAGTAGAGAAATAAAAGAGACAGCAAAAGAATCAGCAAATAAATTAAAATGTAATTGAAGAAGTTGAAGAACTTTGTTCTTTGAAGGGGGGCGGGGAAAAAAACCCCACACTACTTTTTTCCACCTATTGAGAAAGAACTACAAGCTGAATTTATACTAACGTATTTACTTGAGGTAAACGTTATCAGTATACAAACTTGGATCTCCAAGTTTTTATAAAACAGCCATGAAGTTCATAGAATGGCCCAGGCTGGAAGGGACCTTAGAGATCATTTAATCCAACCTCCCTGTCATGGGCAGGGACGCCTCTCAACTAGATCAGGCAACACATGGGGACGGAACAGGGACTGAACCCATGACCTTGATGTTATCAGCACCACGCTCAACCGACTGAGCTAACTGGCCCCCTAAGTTCTGTAAGGATATGATACCATGTAATTTAACGTAATGAGACATTGATGACTACATGAATCAAAACTCAGAATTTCGAAAAATAATATACATGGTCAAGAACATGATAGCAAAAAAGTGATGTTAGTGATGTTAACAATGGAAGAACTGACCAATTTTGTAAATAATACTTCAGCAAGTTGATCTGAGAAATTAAATTGTGAGTGTTCTTTTTCAAGCTAATGAATGCAGTCAGATGGGCCCACCTGGAAAACCAGATAAAAATCTGCTGAAGCCAGGCTCAGAATTTGAAAGTTACCAGTAAGAGCTATCTCTTGCTATAACATGATGTCTCCAACTCTTGGTATTTCATTTGCATGAGGAACAACAGAATATATATATTTTTGAAAAGTAAAATCATCATCCTCAACTTTTGTATGGCCTGTTTACCTATATATAAGTATTTTTTCAAAAGGAATGATTAGCCGTTCTTGTACTCCAAATGAAAAAAATCCCTAGTGGCAATAAATTAGGGGTTTTTAGATGACTGTAAACTATCAGCTCTTTATAACATCTTTTTTTGTTAAATGCATCACAAGTGAACCTTCATATAGGTCTTACCTTTAAATTCAAGCCAAGATTTTGGTCTTCTGCTAGAGAAAAACAGATCTTTCAGTCAATTAAAACCAAAAGTATTGGTAAGTCCATAAGCTGTAAGGGTTCATATGGGCATGTAAGCACAAGAATTATATGCTGCAAACAACTGTAAGAAAGTCCTCCTCAAACCGCAGATCAGATCACAAACTTTTCATTACCCCTTTCATGGTGCATTAGGATACTGATGTGAGACCAACCTTTAGCTCACACTGTACAAAATCAACCATGGAATGAACCCGTACTGTTGTCTTCCACTACTACTTTAGAATTGGACTGAATGACAAATTAAATATTTTTATTGATTTTACTGTGCTTGAATCTTACTGCTTCTCTGAACAAGGCAAGTGCAAATCTGACAGCTTCTAGTATCTGCAGAACTTACTATGTAGAAGAGGGATTTGAAACAGTTTACATATCCTATTCCTTCAGTTTAATGCATCCACTTCCCAAATAATTTTATAAAGCAATCCATTCTTTCTAGATATTGTTCTCTACAAAGCTTTTCAAGTAACTCCACTCAGAGGAGTTTCAATAATATTGAAACAACACTGGGATCTGACACAAACAAAACTTAGAAATACAAAGATTTTTCAAGACAGACTCAGTTCTGCCTTTTTCTTTGCCCTCTATTTTTACACTGGCTGTGGATTTTGAGTTTCAGTTCCACAGTGAATCTAGACTGGTCTTCCCTCTTTATGGAGATTTTTAATTTTCTATAGCTACTAGAAATGCCTCAGTATTTAGCAGCATTTTTTTCATTGTTCTTTTTTTTTTAAAAAAAAAAGAATATACTGTTATAATTTAGTATTAGATTTATTTTATTAAAAAATTGGTTTTCCTCATGGTATTAAAAGGTATGGTATTTTGACTTACTAAGTTTGTTTACCTTCTATTTGAACGTTTGACTCATCCACCTGCACCTGAAACTCAGTTTCATGAGGAGGTGCCTCTTTCTTGTCAGCGTCAGTTATGGCTGATGGTGGAAGCTCTGCCTGTGTGAAAATAAGACAAGCCCATCTAAATCATGATAATGCTGTTAAAATAGCCCACATATCTTGATATCTGTATGAAACCTTTAGTGTTCTAATGTCCCAGTCACATTGAGATTTGTACTCCAACATTTTAAGATAATAAATTATAAGAAATACTGGGGTTTTGTTTAGGGCTCTATGTAAATAAAATCTAAACCTGAAAGATCAATGGCAAGTAGTCTTTTAGTTCACAAGGCAAATATTCTGTTGCCTTATTCATTTACAAGAGTCTGTGAAATTATCCTGCTTTTGCTTGTTCACTGTGTCATATCTCAACTTAATAAAAGATCAACCATTTATTTACTATATCACAGCACTGAGGGATTAATGAATAATTTTTAGCATTGTTTTTGCTGGTTTTCCCCTGCTGATTGCATACCAGTGTCCCATGTATTCTGCTAACTCCCTCATATTTTTTTTCCTTCCCTCCTCTTACTGACTACTACCTCCTCACCTAGGTGTCTTTTCTGATTTCTTTCATATACATAGTATTTTAGTGCCTCTTTACTACTCACTTCTTCCTGGTTGTTAAATTTTTGTACCATTTTGGACTAAATGTGCCTTAGGGGATTATTAAGCTGCTCACTGCTGGTTAAGACAATCCAAAACTGTCACACAGAAAAATTCGCTGGTCTTTAAGACACCAAGATAATTATATTGTTTTATTCTGAATCTCCCTGTCTCTATATAGGCCTCTGCTCATTAGCACAATACTGAATCATTAACTAAGCTTTCACCGTTTAGAAGTTTCTAGTGCTTTTAACAAATAATTCACTACATAAGTATCACACTCAACATAAAATACTGGACATCTTAAAAGAGTAAATTATGCACAATAATTATACACAATACCAGTGTTTCCTAATAAGAAAAGGCTGCTAATAATCAAGAGATACAGTATCTCTGAGGATCAACAAATCCAACTCATGTAGGAGTAAACAAACCACAAAAAGAAGCATGAAAATAAAACCTGAATAAATGTCTGAAGAGTAAGAGAATGAAAAGCCTCAGAAATATTTAATATTTGCATTAATATATAAAATCATAATATTAATTAACACATTTGAAAATCCTACCTTTCCATTTTTGCAGGGAACAGCATAAATAGCATTGGTGCCAAAGCTTTCACCCCTTTTCTCACTACTCTGACAGCTGGACTCTGCCTCTTTATCAGCATCTGAAACGTAGGTGTCCATGTCCTCCTCCTCACCATAATTGCCTGATATTTCCAGGGACTGTAGAGGAGATCTGTCACCACCATCAAGTTTCCAGTTGGGCCTGAAAGTAGAAAGCAGTTTAAAGCCTGTTTCAGTGTTGCTTACTCTTTCAAAAAAATGGTAGAACTATCAGTCTTATGACATACACAACAAATCCACACAGCTGACACAAACGGACACCTAAGCTTCTGTTAGCTGCAAATCAGGAGCTACAGATCCTCTGCCAAATTAGAGATAGAAGGCTGCTAATTCTACTGCAAGGAGAGACAGAAATAATTATTTAGCATAAAGGAAATATCTGGCATGTAATTCAGATGACTCCTCAGTGATTAACTGTTCATATAAATGGTCATTATTTCACAGAAATAATGCTTTTACTTGTGACTGCCGTACAGTCCAAATCTCTGCCTCTGAAGACTGTATGCATGACATCACTCTTTGAGAAATGAAATAAGGATTGTACGCACATCACACCCAATTTATGATGCTGTGAGAAAAAAGTGGCTGTTACAGCAGCAGTTTGCTGTAACTCTAGTAAAATTGTGTCATTGACAGATTCTATTTCTAAGATATGAAACCAGGAAGCATACACTACCCCATTCTGAGCTCTGTGGCTGTTGCATATGGTTCAAAACATTCTTGTTCCACACAGGTGGAATCACCTCGCTGCCGAGGCTGAGGAATAGCAACAGTGCGCCCTGTTAGTGCTGTTGCCAGGACAGCTGCTGCTAGAGCAGATCTGGAAGAAAACAGAATAAAGCAATGAAACAACACTGATGTCTTCTCTGTCCTCCACATTTTATGTTTTTGCCATTGCAACATGTCTTCACTATTTAAGCAAAGCAAAATGTTCACAGTTAACAAACATAAACACCACTGAAGGTGCTAAGGGACTGCTTATAAACTATTAACTCCCAAAGTAAAGCACAAAACTGGGCAAGCTATTGTAACACAGCTATCTAAGAGGAAAGTACAATACCTATCAGTTTTCCCAAATCACATGCATGAAAATCATGGAATATACTGAGTTACATTCCCAAAACTGACATCGATGAATTACAGTACTTAGCGTTTACTTTAGCCATAACAATACTACCTGGCCCTGTTGAAAAAACATTCTGTGTTCTGCTATTTTATCTCCTAGTTTCCATTATTCCCTACTCTGAGCCTTTCCCTGATAATGCTGGAGTTGTTAATAAATGCTGGCACACCGCAAACTAGGGCAAGCCTAGGTAGGTAGAAATGCCTATTTGTGGGATGCTGCAGAGTACAGAGAAGAGTAAGATGAAGAGGAAAAAACAAGCAGGAACAAAGATTAAAGGAGAGAAACAGTGAGGACTATAACACTAATGACAACAACTGGAGGTCAAAAAGGAAGAAGAAATGAACTAGGATTAAGCAGAAATGTTTCAGACACTAGAAAGACCACAGAAAACAACCAGAATTGAACTAAGCATAGAGAAAACAAAACTGTGAGAAACTACAAATGAAAGAAAAAATATATGTGGATCTTCTATTGAACTTGCCTGTATAGCTAATTCAAATTCAATCCAAGAGGGGTTTACAAGCTAGTTTTTTAATTTACTGCTTTTTTTTAACATGCAATAAAATGGCATATATAAATAATACTTAATTTACGCTTTTCAAATGAGTTAAAATTTCCTGCCTCATGCTGCTAGTACTCCTACAGTCCTATATTTTACTGTAGCAGCCAAATCAAAAATGGCTCTAACTTTTAGTCCACTTAAATTTAATTGGCTCAGATTTATAATATGATACATATTGCTAATTGTCGCTGTCCTCATTATGTAGCATGCTTAGAAGCAGGAGAAAAATAGGTGTATCTTTAAAGTTCAAAGAAGGGGAATGCCCCAGTTAAAATATATTCTATTTATCAAAAGCTTTATGTAAATACTGCAGCATGAACATGCAATTCCTCTAATCATGCTTTTCTAGTATGCTATTGTAGCTGATGAAGCAAAAAAACCCCCGAACTCAAAACGTACCTGGGCCTTTCTGGAGAAGGGTTTGGACTACGAGGGGGAGGGGTGCGGGGAACGGCAGGTTTAGGAGCTATGGTAGCAGCAGGGACCAGGCCATGAGCTATATGTTTCTAAACAATTTAAAATAAAATTAGTTGACAATGACTTTAAGGATCACAATGAAAACAACACAGAATTGAACATGCAAAAAAACTAACAATGCAAAATAATATAAAAAGAACATTTACATGCAATTAATGTAAACACAAGACTTGAAATGGATCCAAGTTTAAATTTTTAACATGTAGGAACACCTGCTAATGAGGGTTAGAAATTTAATTTACCTAAGGCCCTTGAATGTAGGTTTTCCACCCACTATAACAGAATCTGCAAAACCAGAATTTTAACTCACTCAATTTTGGGTTTTTCCTGTATATATACACAAGAAAGGAGTACTAGAAATTAACTTTTTTCACAATACCTGAACCCTGCTTCAGAGTAACAATATTAGTCCCTTTCTTGCAGAAAGAGTCTGACAGTTAGAAGTAATCCTCAGTCACAGCAGTAAGAGATGGAAGAAAAAACTATCACTAGACAAGTCTTAACAGTCAAAGGCTCAACCTGAATATAAAAGGAAAACAAAAACCTAATGTGTTTTCACCAGCAATCCAATTTTTTTTAAAAAAGGGTAACATTAAATAGCAGCTAAAAAAACCTGGGACTAGAGCCCCCTACAAAGAGTACTTTGAATGGAATTACGTAAGGGTCGAGGTTGGAAGGGAGCTCTACAGATTGTCTAGTCCAAGTCCCTGATCAACGCAAGGTCAACCAGAGGGGGTTAACTTGTTCGACCACCTTCACAGTATAAACAACTTTTACAGCTGTTGTTGCTATTATCATATAACTATTCTTATTACACTATGTTTAAGTTGAATTTTCTGTGTTTGAACTTGTGCCCGTTGCCTCCTGTCCTCTCTCCAGGCATCCGAAAGCACCATGTCATAATAAAACCCATCACCTTCAGACAGATGTTACTTTTTTTATGAAGTAAACAGGCTACGTTTTTGCTATTTCTGCTACATTTTTTCCCCCTCAAATGTTCTTTAATTGCCTTCTCCAACAGGATAATGAACAGGTGAACTGGGAAATATTTCTGTCTTCACAGGAAGCCACATCAAATAGCTAAATGCTGCATTAGAAAGATGGTCTTATCTTGCAAACGGTCATATCTTGCAAATCTTCCCTAATTTTGGAAGCCAATTTGGCATGCACCATTTGATGTACCAAAGGCTGTTGGCTGTAGGTATCTTACTGTAACAACCAGAGATTACAACCGAGGTGAAAGGATGCTGGTATCCCACAGTAAAAGGAAAAACAACCCTTAAGATCAGTATTTCTATTCTAATATGAAAAAAAACCCCAAAATCGATTACTCGAAATACGTCAGCAGGTAATACCCGCATCACTGCTGCAGCCCTTGGCTGCTCTAAGCTTCCACCACACACTTTCACCGGTTCGCTCGGGGTGCGCTGCGCTGCGGGG
>NW_009720954.1:0-3704 GCF_000703405.1 Apaloderma vittatum
CAGGCGGTTGTTCAGGGCAATAAGGAAGTCATGTTCTCAGCCACAGGTGCGTTGGGAGCAGCACCGAATGCCGCATCTGCTCCAGTTTAAAGTGTCAACTTGGAGCGAGGGCCGTGTGTTCGGTACCGAGTGGAGAGCATCCTGCACAGCCGGCCTGCTGCTCCTGCTTCACCAGGACGTCTCCATGACATCACAATAAGAGTAATAAAGTTCCCGATTTAAACCTGTCAAGTCGGGTTTTGATTGCTGGCTTGGCATTAATAACATACACATTTGTAACATGCTCCACTACACCCTTCATGCTTACTTTCAGTAACATCAGGTGAACAAGAATTGTTGTGCCTGCATCCTGATTTGAAATAGAGCTGTAATGGTGATCATGCTGAACTTTACAAAAAGAGGGATTTTTTGTGTTTGTTGTTATCTGAGGGGTGGGTGTCAAGAGGAAGGAGACAATCTCTTCTCACTGGTGCCCAGTAACAGAACAATAAATAATGATTTTAAGTGAGAACACAGGCAGTTCCACCTCAACATGAGGAGAAACTTCTTCACTGTGAGGGTGACAGAGCCCTGGCACAGGCTGCCCAGAGAGGTTGTGGAGTCTCCTTCTCTGGAGACTTTCAAAACCCGCCTGGACGCGTTCCTGTGTGGCTGCCCTAGGGGATCCTGCTCTGGCAGGGGGGTTGGACTAGATGATCTCTAGAGGTCCCTTCCAACCCTGACCATTCTATGATTCTATGATTCATCTGGTAAAATAAAAACTTCCTCAAAGGTAGTATGTATTGTCACCACCTCTGCTTTCTAAAGCTAAGTAGAAAATTATTTAGTATTGTCTTTAAATGGATACTAGATGTGAAAACTACAGCAAAACTGTTTCTGTAGAGATCTAGTTTCAAACAAACCTTTGCCTTCTGTGTGCTCAGAAAACGTAGTTCTGAACTGCCCCGTTCACTTTCCTTTGCCCATGGAGTTTGTTTTTCCAAGTTCATTTTATTTTGAGCCTGTGTAAGTGAACTCAGAAAGAAACCCATGTCGCTGTCATACAAATTGCCATTATTATTTCAAAAAAAAAGGATCATGTCTTTATTGCATCTATTCATCCTCATTAATCAATCATTAGCCATATTTTATATCATCCATCATGTCTCTTCTCATATGTCTAAGTGTTAAGTGATCTCCAGGTCTCCTACCCCCACTCCACTTTATTGGTTTAAAAGCAAATTAAGACAATCACATTTAATTTCTAAGACTGATCCTCATTATTTGGTTCTATCTTAAAATACATAGAATCAAAAGCTTTTTCTTTCCCATAATATCCTCTGGCTTTTTTTCTTCATCTCCTCACTGTGGAGCATAACTGTGCAAGGCTGTATAAGAGGGTCCATGAGAAAGCTCCTTCACACCTGAGATGGAGAGATCTGGTTTGGAGGGAAACTGCCTCAGATGTGGAAGGGAAATCCTCTTTAGAGAGCTTTCCAAATGAGGAGAATCAGCCCAACTCTGGGAATCTCTGCCAAATATACAGCCTAGGACGAATGATTTTCTACAGCCTTGCACCAGGAAATAAAGAGCTTTCGTCTCCTAAGTGCAGGATGCGCTCCTTTCTTTAAGCTTTTTGTTCCATGTGCATTAAGATTTTAAAACTGATGAAAATGTCCAGTCCATTTCCTACTACCAAAAAAAAAAGATTAAAAAAGAGATGATTGTTGCACTGCAACTGACATAATGCTGCAGTGCAGAGAAATGCAGCCCGGGCAGGACAGCAGAGGCCTTGAGACGCGAAGGTTCAGGATGCAGCAGGGGAGGGAGTACAGGCCTGGGATGAGAAGGGATGGGGCATATCCCTGGTGCTGGAGACCTCATGGCTACAGATGAGTCACTGCCAGTTAAAGACCCGCAGGCTTCATTCTGGATAAAAATTATTTTCATCGGTAACAGAACTAGAACCAAGTCCCTAACATATGTAAAACACTATGTATTGAATTTAGATGTAACATGGACCTGCAAACCCATGAAGAAACAGCAAAGTATAAAAGTGTGTTAAACATAAAGGTTACCCCAAACTCATCCTAGAGTGAAGGAGAAAACATCAACATCATATTCTTCCTGGCTCATGACGCCAGACATGATGACTTCCCTAACACCTCCTCACACACACACTAGCACAAAACCCTTGACCTTCAGACACAAGGGAGCAGTGGAAGCGTAAGCATGACGCAGGTGAAGAGGGGTAAAAATAATGACACCGTATATACTAATTTTGACTGTATTATTACTATTATTATTATTTAAACATCTATCTAGAAGTATTCTTTCCTTTCCCATAAGGATTACACCTGGATTAATAACAATTCTTGGATTAGACTAAGATTTCAATTATACTAAAGAATTTGTGGCTTCAAACATACATTGGTTCCTCTTTGCCTATTGACAAAGCTTAAGGCTGGGACAGCAACTGAACTTTGACAGATGGTCTCTATACCAAAACAATGAAGATGTCAGACTATATACATATATGATACAATATATGCATACAAACATATCCAAAGACAAACGAGAATATTTTAAATATGGACCTCACACCCTCTGGATGAAAACAATGTCCCAAGCAGAAAAGTCCCAGATGCAACTCAGCAGCAGGCAGGAGAACCCAGGCCCGGAGGCCCAATGATAGTCCAAAAACCAGGAAAGGTGCTGTGCCGTTCCCACCCAGAGAGGCACAGGAAGGTGACCTGTCGTGACAAAGGGTGCTCATCTGCAGTATGAAAACAGGACATGGGAACAGCAGCAGCACAGGGCGAGATAACAAACAGCCCAAAGCAATGCTGCCAGCACAGCAGGCACTAAAGGCCTCAGAGCTCTTCTTAGGGGCTCTTATATACCGAGCACTATTGGAAGGAATACCGTCCATTTGAGTTACCTGACCCTCTCTCTCCTCTCCATAGGCACAACTGCGCCTCCACCATTTTTGTGATTACCACCTGTGCCAGGAGCCACAGAGAACTTTTATTCTGGTGCTCTCAGACCAGGACACCCATAAACAAGATTTTCAATATAACTGTAGTGACACCATGTTCTGAATGAGGAGCCACAGAGTTCCTGGGAGATAAGACCAGTCAAGACACTGGGGAAGAAACAGCCTAGATTTCTTCTCATTTGTAATTCTTCTTTAAAGCAATTTTGAAATAGGGAAGGTCTGGAACCCCTCAGAAAGGAAACGGATGAACTGGTGACAAGTGATTTGGAGAAGGCTGAGGTTCTCAATGACTTCTTTTCCTCTGTATTCACTGGCAAGGGCTCCAGCCACACTCCTGAAGTCACAGAAGACAATTGCAGGGGTTGGATGAAAGAACTGCCCATCGTAACCAAAGATCAGGTTCGTGACCATCTGATGAACCTGAAAGTGTACAAGTCCATGGGACCCAATGGGATACACCCACGGGTACTGAGGGAACTGGCAGATGAGGTTGCTAAACCCCTCTCTATTATATTCCAAAAGTCATGGCAGGCCAGTGAAGTCCCCACTGACTGGAAAAGGGGAAACATAATCCCCATTTTCAAAAAGGGAAAGAAGGATGAACTGGAGAACTATAGAACATCATGGAGCAGATCCTCCTGGAGGCACTGCTGAGGCAGAAGAATAACAAAGAGGTGATGGGGTACAGTCAACAGAGCTTCACCAAGGGCAAATCGTGCCTGACAAA
>NW_009720955.1:0-3288 GCF_000703405.1 Apaloderma vittatum
ACTAAATAGGACTGGGTTTTAGCTCAAACCCTGGACACTGGCCCCCAAAATCCAGCTGGCAAAGATGAGGATTGGTTAAATTGCTGTTGTGTCCAAATAATGGTTGGTTTGCCAACATGCTCCGATTTGTCACCTGTGCATGGATGCAGCCCTGTGAGATGGGAGGCATTTCTTCCCTGTGCCTTCCAGCCATCAGTTGCTATTATGGGCAGGATTTCTTCTTTGGGCAGTTATTGCTGCTTAGAATCTGGGATTTTAGTGCACATATGAAAAAGAACTGTCTAAACTAATGTGAAAGCCAACTCATGAAGGGGCAAAGGATAAATTGTAGTGAATATAAACATTTTAAAAAAAGAGAAAATATTGCTTGAGGTTTCCTGAGCAAGCCAAACAAGAAAATATCCTGAAACCAGTAAAGGAGACTGTAAGGTCAGTGGTAGTTCTGTGTAGATACAGAATTCACTTTCTGATTCTTATTCAGTGAGTCTCCGCTATTTATTATTCAGAGGAGACTATGCAAATGGTTGGTATTAGCATTTTAACTCATAGCCATGTTGAACTACTTGAAAAGAATACACTGAAAGCTATGAATGCAAAAAAGAGTTTTTCTCATCATACACCCCTATCCCGTTTTATCTGGTATTTGCAAAATTCCTTTGTGCAAGTGTGGGAAGGAGACAGTGCCTAATATTGGAAGTTGTCACGATAGAGCAATTTTTCCTAAGCTATGCTACCAAAGGTGGTTGTTTGCCAGGAGAATGTTTATCTTTAAATGCCCGATATGCAGCTGAAAGATGAATTGGAAGTCGCAGTGGGCTTCCCAGTAGGCAGATCCTCACACCATAGGCATGAAAAAAAAATACTACAAGGGATGACATGAATTGGCCATCTTGTTTGTATAAATTGTTGAGCTGGCCTGTATTTGCATAACCAGTAAAGAATTTTCCTTGAAAGGCTGAGCCTTTAGGAAAGCTTCCTAGTACTCGGCATATTGCTGTCATGAGAAAAAAAAAAAAAGCACTTTTAAAACACAAAGCAGGGCCGTCCTGAAAAATCCCTAAATGTCTTGGGTGATAAGACTTGTAATTTCTGAGACAAGGAGTGGGACTGGCAAGCAGATGCCAAGAAGATGCTGTGTGAAGTGGTTACCCTGTCATGGTTTCAGGTACAACTCAAGAAGGACAGAAGAGCTGACGTACATGTCTTGGAGCTCAAGTATGTCAACAAGTAGTTTAGATAAACGACGAGAAAACTCTTTAATCTGCTCTGTGATTTCTTGATGTTTCAAGAATAATTCCTTCTCTTCTACTTCAGCTGTTAAAACTGGGTTGTCTTGGTAACACAGGAAAGGCAAACTCTTACCGAGCATCCGTGGAGTCGGTGCGATTGAGTGATCTGACAAACGAACGTGGTCCAAGGAAAAGACGCCTTTCATCATGGGGTTGGATTTATTTTGCTGGGTGCAGAGTTGCAAGATGAAAAAAAAAGGGTGGAGAAATCAACCTTCTTCACATCAGTGTGGCTTTTATCTCACCCTAAGTGTGAGGGTCTTAACAGACCCTTTTTCCTTTGCATTACAAGTTCTTTCCTATGGTTAATCTCCTTCCAATTTCCTAGCAGCTGATTAACCTTCTTTTTCATGACAGAGGAGAATCAGTATAAGAACTTTATAGCTCAAATTCAGTTGTATTTTTGGAAAAGTCTTTAAAAATAATAATAAAAAATAAACAAGGCTATAGGTAGAGGCTGAACACCACCCCGTCCTTGCCATGCTTTATTTTTAGAAAGTTCTGTTCTGGGCTTTGCCATTTGTTCCTCTGATCGTATTTAATTGTTGAAGACAAAGAACTGCTCTCTGGCTGTCTCTCAGAGGGATAATCTCTTATGCTGAGAAAATCTTTAGACTTAATTAAGACAGTTTTATCATTCCTGTGGACTTCCAGAGTGGCACAAAAAGGCCCTATTAATGCTCAGAAACTCTTGCTGTTCTAATCCAGTGATATTAAGCAGAGGTTTATTTCAGTGAAGGTAACAACCCTTTCCAAGTGGGACTTGTTCTGCACAGAGCTGTGGATTATTCTTTTATCTTCTCTAGAGATATAACTTGAAAACTTACTGTACAAATACTTATTTTTACACCTCGACTGTGGTACTAAACTCGAGACCCTGACTGAGCTGTCATTTGGAAAGTATAAATATCCTCTGAGTTTAGCTCTCGTAAGACTTTTTTCATTTTTATAACTGTTTAACAAGAAATGTAAAGATTTGCATCAGATCAAAGCAAGCCCCCTGATATTTTATGCAGTGTACCTGCCTTTGACTGGAACAAAAAATAGATCTGAGGGTACTTTAATCTGTTGAAAGCAGAACTGTACTTACAGTGTGCATCAGATCCTGATTGTTTGAAGTGACTTAGAATTTTCTCATCTGACTTGACATTGTTTTACTTCATTGTTCCTGTATTTAGGATGAAAGAAAATCATTACTATTTTAAAGTTAACACAAAGACAGTACTCACGATCAACACCAAAAGTTTCCAATTCCTTGTCTGTAGGTTTTCCAGATGCTTTTTTTTGATTATCTCTGTGTATAATTTTTACGTATGGTTATATGTTTGTGTTGAATTTCTGATATACTGGAGGACAATCCTGTATAAACATCCAGAGCTCTTTCAGGTTTTCACTTTGATTTGCAAATTTGGGCTTGGATTCTTGCAGAAAGATACTCTGTGAATATTACTAGTGTTTTCTGCTCTTGACTGGAGTTCTCACACCAATTGGGCAAGAAGCCTTTAGTAAAAGGGATAAAAATAGGGACTTCAGAAGCTTACTTTTGGCTTGAGATTGCTCAGCAATTCCTGTTCAGGAATCAGTGTCTATCTTCCTGCATCTCAAGGAGTGGAATTTGGAGGCCTTTTTTACAAATTCCTGTGAGTTCTACTTTCTGAAAGATGGTTTTAATGTGTGGGCAGTTAATTTCCAGTCATTGGCCTAATACCTGTCCTGTCTCCCTTGCTTCAACCTCTCCCAGAGTTCTAAAGCCTCTTTCTGTTTCCTTCTGATCTCTTCTGACTAGTTCTTCTGGTGTAACATGCCACACAAGGAGAAGCTCCTGCGCTGTCCCTAGAGGCTGGACTCTGTGCTACAGCCTAAGTGGAGCATTAGCTTCTGTGCTGGTACCCAGGAGCTCAAGTGATAGACAGTAAGTTAACCATGAGCCAGCAATGTGCCCTTGTTGTCAAGAGGGCCAATGGTATCCTGGTGTAGCGGACTGATTCATGGATTTTGC
>NW_009720956.1:0-3513 GCF_000703405.1 Apaloderma vittatum
ACAATTCTGTGATTCTGTGTGATTCTGTGACATGGGCTCCCAGCCTCCAGAAACATAATTTCCTCATCACTGTTTTGAAGTGGATCAGAAAGAATTAAAAATTCATCCCAAAGCCTGCAGTGCCTTTGAATCACAGGCATCTTCGGTGCTTTTGGCCAACCCCTGTTCCCCACCACCGTGCCCCATCCCTCAGACCCGCCAGGCCGCGGGGAGCCTGTCTGGCAGGAAGTTTAGCCACCGGTGGACAGAATAAGTTTTTTCTGTTTCCCCACCTTCTTAAAACTATAGCCCAGGTGGCTGCAGAGGTGCTGTGCTTCGTTGCATTAAATTTTGAAAAACTATGGTTTTCCTAGGTGTGATGAATGAACCCTCAAGCGAAATGCCTCATAAATAAAACACTTGTGGCAATGTTTATAGAGAAACAGTAGCGATCTCTTTTTTTTTTTTTTTACCCCTGCAAAGTATTTGAGAGCACATGAAAGCTTCTCCCTATCAGATGTGACAGGAGGAGCAGAAGTGCTGATTCAGCAAGGTCCTGACTCTGCCAGCTACTGCCTAGGACATAAGTAGCAACTATTTCAATCACATTAACTTCAAAGCCACGATTTTAATCTTTAAATATTTAGCTGTATCAAGGTCTAACTTCCTTTGCAGCAGTGGCCTTGAACTTTCAAACGTATCTGACTTAACTCATATACGTGTTTTGTAGCCTTACAAAAAAAATCTGAACACCTGGATTTATTTTACAGTGAACAGACTTTAGTGCTTGCAAATTGCCCCACTGATGTTGGAATGCTTTCAGTGATAAAATTGGATATATATGTACGTGTGGGATTAAGGCTTTAGCAAGGAAATGTGTCTTCTAGTTTGCGAGGTAAGACAGCTGGGTAGTTGTGACCTTTCTCACTCTTTATACACTGGTTTGCGCAATAGGATTCCTAGTTGTTATGGTAATATTAATAAACAATAATTATATACTTGTAGTTAAACTATACAGAGAAATAAAAACATTTGCTGGCTAATTTGGGTTTGATATTTTGCCTTCACTTAATGAGTAAACTAGTTGTACAAGGTGTTTTTTTCCTCTTAATATGATCTGCATCATCACAGTTTGGTCCCTTCTGGGCAGAGGCTGTTGGAGCTGGGTGCTGCTGATAGGACTGGCTTTATCAAGGCAGAAAGTGCAGACTCTGCTCTCCTGACTACACAGACACCAGAATATAGTTTTTCTGGTCACAGCACTTACATCCTTTACTTCATTTTCTTGTTAGCAATGGCTGCCTTCCCCCCTTTCCCATCTTGGCCTTTCAGCACAGAGAACAGGTTAATTCAACTACAAAGCCTCTGCATTATAGGAAATCAAAAGGCAGGAATGAAGAACTGTGTCTCTTCCGTGAACTGCGGAAACTGCAGTGTTCAGCTGACTTTTATATGATTTCCCTTTCTTCTGTCCAGGGCCAATCCCACATGATCTGATTGTGCAAGCACAGTGTTAGTGGTGTGAATGGTCTCGTTGTCTTCAGGTGAAGTGATTTGTGTTAGGAAGGCTGTGTGCCCAAGTCTCCCCTGAACTCTCGATAGTGTAGAGAAAAGCATAACTTTGAGATAAAAAAGCTAAATTCACGTTAGGAGTAGAAGCAATAAACCTGCGCGTCCAATTAAGCAACTAGCTTTCTCCTTTTGCTTCTTTTTTTTAAAGGTACTGCTGTCAAAATAATGGTGTTTCATGTGAAAAATGCAATAAAACTGCGTTTTGTCGTGGGATTTGTAGATGCGGCTTCTGCTGGAATAACAACAGTGTGGAACTAATGAAAACACTGAGGGCTCTTTATTTTGAAACGAAGGCATTGCAAGAGCTAGTGTGTGCTTGGGATATTATGCTGTATCTGTCTTGGACCCCTGATGATTTCCATTCATTTGGAATCATTTTTATATTTGAAAAAAACCCATAGAATCCTGTTGCTATGGAAGAGATAATAGGGGTAGGTTTGATGTAAGAGATGATAATGGAAGTGATAACAAAGCCTAAACCAAACAAAAATGTAGCAGTTCCCCTCTCTGTAATTCCTTTACATTACAGTAATTTTAGCTGAGACTTTTAAGAACTTTAAAAAAAACCCAAAAACGAGTGTAGGTAAGGTCCTAACTTGATAACATCTTTAGAAGTCTCTGATGCAGCAGCTCTTACCCTGAAGCTGTTGTGTTGTATGAGGGCATCAGTATGTGGTTGGTGTTTTAAGCTGAATAAGGCCAGTCAGGAAGGATGGATTTTCCTTTTATTTACATCAGAGGTGAAAAGCAGGTTAATTTGTCATTTGTACTGTGGCTATGTTAACAGAAATAAGTCACTCCTGAGCGGTAGCTGTCGTAGTTGTGGTCACAACTTTTGAGAGCATTTCTTCTGCTGCAGGTATGTTCTAAAAAAACCCCAGATCCAGCTGATTTTACTGGCAGATGCCCTTTGAGTTGGTATTTTGGATAATGACTGTTACTTACAGGTTGGACAGACTGCTGTGTGAAAGCCAGGCACCTGTGAATTTCTGCGTAGGCACTATTGATTCTGTGTTTAGAGCCTAATGATATGTAACTGAGAACAAAATTTTTCTGGTAGTGTAAAATCAAGTCCGTGACTGGCAGAAAATGAGAACAGAATTGGAGCAAACAGAACAACAGTTAGGTACCTGGTATAAAATCTTGGCAACGGGAGAGCTATTGTTAAAGCTCTGGTGTTTTAAACACGACTTGCAAAGAGGATTGGGTTCAAAACTGTACCTGTGCCCTTGTTTGTTGCTGTCCAATTTATAGAAAACTCTCAAGATCCACTCTATAGAAAGCTTTTTATTCACTTTTGCGTCAGAGATTCAGAGGTTTCCTTCTTGGGAAAACTCAAGTTTCAAAAGAACTGCTCAAGTTGTGACGTGGTGAGAGGAGTCTTCTGAAATTTTATTTGAAACTAGATTGTTTAAACTTCCTTAAAGTGTATTTTAAGTTTGTACGCCTCATGTATCCTTAGGTGAAAGGGCAGCTATGTTAATTAATCTATAATTCCTAAAGAAAGAGATGAAAATTCCACAAGACACCTCTGCAACCCACAGGAAGTCCAGAGAAGATTGGATTTTGCATTCCCCATATGGCTAAGGTTAAAAAAAGCAGAAAAGAGGTTTAATGAAAATAATTTTCTTTTTTAAACAGTCCCTTCTGATTTCATTAAAAAACGTTCCCTCATGCACAGAAGGACACACTCAGAGATATATTCCGAAAGTATTCAATGCTCTGGATGATAAACTTCTTTCTGATTCTGGCAGAGTACTTGGTTCCTGTGACAACAATGACCCTTTGCTTTGGGGAAAGGATCGCTACCAGTTTTGGTTTTCAATCTGTTGAAACAGACTATTTATTTCATTAAACACACAGACTAGAGGACTGGACAGAGAGAAATCTTATGAAATTCAACAAGGGCAAGTGTAGAATTTTACACCTGCGAAAGAATAACCTCATGTGCCAGTACAGGTT